>NC_088300.1:65358116-65449757 GCF_032854445.1 Liolophura sinensis
ATACACTATAGTTGTCGTAAACATTGGTGTACGATTGATCCAGTCTTCAGAGCACCGATTTTTAAGAGCCAAACATCGGCAGTTTCCTTCCTTGACAACTACATACCATGCACGACCCGATGTGTGGCATAATTACAAATGAGCAACTGTCAGTCTAACATACTGATCTTTAACATTATAGTTTTGTCATCAGTTGATGGTTGAAAAGAAACGCAACCACTGTCCTCGGATATCAAAAATTCGTTCGAATAAAGTTATTGCTTCCAAACTAAATTTTAGCCAAATGTAATGAAATTATATACGTTTTTAATGTAGATTACCATCCAAACAACTGCCTTTTCTCTCCTAAGTGTATTTTATTGCTTATGACGTCACAACGCATTGACTGACCCTGTTGACGTCGCACACAGAACCATTCACATGCAAATCATGTCAATGGCAGTTATAGTGTGGGGTGTATAAAAGCCCATGTGCTTTCGTATTTTATTCATTCATTCGTCGACGAAAGGCAGTCGGTAAAATGCCGCGACTGAGTGCTGCCGACCGAAATATCGCTATTGGTCGTCTTCAAGCCGGAGAAAGTTTTGGTACTATTGCACGACACCTAAATGTTCACAAAACAACGATATCCCGACTTTGGAGCCGTTACAACAACTTTAATTCGACCAACGATCGCCCGAGAAGTGGAAGGCCAAGAATCACCACCCCACTTCAAGATCGGTACATCCGGGTCCTTCACCCTACCGGCATACCCTACCAACCGTGACTGCCACACAAATACCAGGTTTGAGGAGAGTGTCGGCTCAAACGATTAGGAAGCGTCTGAAAGAAGCGGGTTTACGTGCCTGTAGACCAGTTGTTGGACCTGTACTACGCCCCTTACATCGACGCCTACGACTCAGGTGGTGCAACAACGTAAGGATATGGACTTTACAAAACTGGAGGCGCATCTGGTTTTCTGATGACTCCCGTTTTCTTTTGACACGTCACGACGGAAGACAGCGTGTGTATAGGAGACGTCATGAACGCTTCGTGCCCATCTGCGTCCGGCAGGTGGACAGATTTGGCGGAGGCAGTGTTATGGTTTGGGGAGCCATCTCGTACAACCAGAAATCAGACTTGGTGATCGTTCCAGGGAACCTGACAGCCCAACGTTACATCATCCACGTGTTACAGCCTCACCTTCTCCCGATTATTGACCGACAGACACAGCTTTTTCAACAGGACAATGCCAGACCTCATACTGCACGTGCAACAATGAACTTTCTGCAGGATTCCAACGTCAATGTCTTGCCGTGGCCCTCTAAATCACCAGACCTCAACCCTATTGAACACCTGTGGGATACTCTGGATCGACACGTGCGTCAACGTCAGCCACTTTCACAGACGCTTCAACAGCTCGCCGTTGCGTTACAGGAGGAGTGGAGGGCCATTCCCCAGGAGAGAATCCGGCGTCTTATCCGTTCTTGTCCAAGGAGATGCCGTGCAGTGATTGCAGCTCGTGGTGGTCATACGAGATTCTGAGGAAGACGCCCCCTGGTGAGCAACTGGTGTCTGTGAGATGACTTTTGAAAAGACAGTTTTAAACATGACTATCTTGATTATTATTCTGCCAAATTTCTGACTTCTGTCTTCAATAAGAAAAAAGTTGTGCCGTCCTAAAACTAAATATTAAAATCTCTAAAATACGGGGGTTGTGTTTCTTTTTTGACGGAGTTTATAATCATGAGAATTCGGTTAATATTGTTTTACTTTAAAAAAAATGTTTTATTTTACATTAAATTGTGTTTCCAAAAGTTGTTTGGCTGTTAAGATGTTTCACGTCATTAAACGTTTCATTATATGTCATAAAATGAAAAAGGAGGACCATGCCGTTGCGACGGATGAAAACCATATATATGTGAAAATTAATACGTTGACATTATCTGGGAGAGAGTATTCTGGGGAAAAATGACACGCCGCTTAAATAATTCCAACCGTCTGCACCAGTGCTGTTGGTTAGGATCTTGTTTACCAGTTCCTGACAACTTGGCGGTGTCTGTGACTTCTGCTGGCCACGGGAGACAGCAAAGTACGTAGAAGACAGGGAAACATGAGATTTGCATGGAATAAATACTGGACTCCAGATTGATATACTTGAAAGATTTGACCATTTGAGTGAATATGGGCGACGTATCTTCTTCACTGTTCAAGTCAGCAAACCCATCTCTCTTTTCATAACTCATTGCATGTTTCACGTGTATGAATCTTATAATCAATGTCGCATTGTCTCGATTATACGATTTAAACGAAAATATAAGCTATCGCGGTACCAGAAAGACAAAGCAGTGAAGAACACTTAACGATTTCGGAAATGCGTCTTGGTGTAATAACATCGTCACCAAAGCCATTTAGTAGGTTAAACATCAACATTGATTTAAACATTGCAGTTTAAGATTGCTCACTTATAGAATTCCTCACTACGTAATAATTTATGAAGTAAATGGAATGGGTTTATTGCTTAAACGGAGTGATTTAAAGCTTTCAGTGTATATGATCAACGTTATAAAGCGGTCTTATTATCAGATGATGGATAAACATGTTTAAGTATTAAAATTTTACAATTAAACATTCAGCACGTTTATTATCTGTTGCAAAGAGATGTATAAATGTTAAACATTTGTTTTTTCAGTGCATTCACATAGAAAACATGACATACATGTATATGATAAAGTTGGCAACAGTCGTTATCAGCTATCAATAATTTCATGATCAAGTTGTCAGCAATATTCCCAGCACGAAATTCAGACAAATCAGATCTTAATATAAAAGGCCTAAACTACCATCCAAATCTTAGAAGAAAAAACACGTCAATCATTTTCCGGTTAATGCCTTAATTGATCCCATTCCTATAAGCTACGTGTGCGTGTAGAAGCAGTGATGGCCGTACCTCCGTTCTGGGGTCCTGTTCACATCTACCAATATGTGCATTGTACTGAACATCCTGTCCACATCTGCGCATATGTGTGCTGTACTAAACGTCCTGTCCATATCTATCATTATCATACACCTAAGTGTCCAGCGCCTACTATATTATGTAGTAAACACAACTGTCCAATATTTTTAATATATTGGACAGTTGTAACTGTGACGTCACACGTACGGACTACTTTTTGTTTGTCAACAAGCAGACGACACAACAAGCACGGCTGTCGATCAATCAGATTTTGACCCTTTTGATCTCATCGACGCTGAAATTTGCATGCAACTTGATCCATTTGATGACCCAGAGCTGGACATCTACCTCACACCAATTCCCATATGTCGCCTCAAACCTGATGCAGCTGTGTGGTATTACTCCACTCGAATGGGAGAGCATCGTTTAGGAGAGCTAATGGAGAGGGCAGCCGAGGCTGCTGGACTGAAAGGCCCGAAAACTAATCACTCGGTCAAAAAAACAACCGTCCGAACCCTTGTAAAATCTGGCGTCGCTCCACATAAAATTATGCAGGTCACCGGACACAAATCCCTTGCTAACATCCAGGAGTATGATTCTAAATTAGATCAAGTACAGCAGAAGCAAATGTCGAGTTTATTTCAGGGCAATCGCGCCTTCAGTCAACCATCTCCTGCGCTTCCACTCCCTGGCCGGTCAGTTCAAGTCCACACAAACGAAGTTTTCACAACTCCGATGCCATCAACTTCCGCACAGAATCCCAAGGATAATCAGCTAACTTTGTCAGTAAACTCTACTTTTCTTTCGTCCTCATCCTGTAAAGATTACATTGGCTTGTCCGGTGGCGCAGTTTTCAATAACTGCACTTTTAATTTTCACTGAAACGTCTGCATTCCTTTTCTTTACCCATCTGTTTGTAAAATACCGCTTCGGCCACGTGCGCCTGTCCCAGTTTTCCGTCAGCCAATGAAAGTGCTCCATTCAGTATTCCATATTGAATATCCATATCTACCAATATGTGTGTTGTTATTTATTTATTTTATTTATTTATTTGATTGGTGTTTTACCCCGTACTCAAGAATATTTCACTTATACGACGGCGGCCAGTGGGAGGAAACCGAGCAGAGCCCGGTGGAAACCCACGACCATCCGCAGGTTGCTGAACGACCTTCCCACTTGCGACCGGAGAGGAAGCCAGCATGAGCTGGACTTAAACTCACAGCGACTGCATTGGTGAGAGACTCCTGGGTCATAGCGCTGTGCAGAACGTCCTGTTCCATATCTACCCAATATGTGTGTTGTACTGAACGCCCTGTCTATAATCTAGCAATATGTGTGTTGTACTGAACGTCTTGCCCTCATCCACAAATATGTTGCTGACAGACCTTCCCACTTACGACCGGAGAGGAAATGTGTTGTACTGACGTCCTGTTCCATATCTACCAATATGTGTGTTGTACTGAACGTCCTGTCCATATCTACTGATATGTGTGTTGTACTGAATGTCCTGTCCATATCTACCAATATGTGTGTTGTACTGAACGCCCTGTCTATATCTACCAATATGTGTGTTGCACTGAACACCCTGTCTATATCTACCAATATGTGTGTTGTACTGAACGTCCTGTCTAATATCTACCAATATGTGTGTTGTACTGAACATCCTGTCTATATCTACCAATATGTGTGTTGTACTGAACGTCTGTCCATATCTACTAATATGTGTGTTGTACTGAACGCCCTGTCTATATCTACCAATATGTGTGTTGTACTGAACGTCCTGTCTAATATCTACCAATATGTGTGTTGTACTGAACATCCTGTCTATATCTACCAATATGTGTGTTGTACTGAAAGTCCTGTCCATATCTACCAATATGTGTGTTGTACTGAACGTCCTGTCCCATATCTACCAATATGTGTGTTGTACTGAACGTCCTGTCCATATCTACCAGTATGTGTGTTGTACTGAACGCCCTGTCTATATCTACCAATATGTGTGTTGTACTGAACACCCTGTCTATATCTACCAATATGTGTGTTGTACTGAACGTCCTGTCCATATCTACCAATATGTGTGTTGTACTGAACATCCTGTCTATATCTACCAATATGTGTGTTGTAACTGAAAGTCCTGTCCATATCTACTGATATGTGTGTTGTACTGAACGCCCTGTCTAATATCTACCAATATGTGTGTTGTACTGAACATCCTGTCCATATCTACCAATATGTGTGTTGTACTGAACGTCCTGTCCATATCTACTAATATGTGTGTTGTACTGAACGCCCTGTCTATATCTACCAATATGTGTGTTGCACTGAACACCCTGTCTATATCTACCAATATGTGTGTTTGTACTGAACGTCCTGTCCATATCTACTGATATGTGTGTTGTACTGAACAATCCTGTCTATATCTACCAATATGTGTGTTGTACTGAAAGTCCTGTTCATATCTACCAATATGTGTGTTGTACTGAACGCCCTGTCTAATATCTACAAATATGTGTGTTGTACTGAACATCCTGTCCCATATCTACCAATATGTGCGTTGTACTGAACGTCCTGTCCATATCTACCAGTATGTGTGTTGTACTGAACAACCTGTCCATATCTACCAATATGTGCGTTGTACTGAACGCCCTGTCTATATCTACCAGTATGTGTGTTGTACTGAACAACCTGTCCATATCTACCAATATGTGCGTTGTACTGAACATTCTGTCCATATCTACCAATATGTGTGTTGTACTGAACGTCCTGTCCATATCTGCTAATATGTGTGTGTGTACTGAACATCCTGTCCATATCTACCAATATGTGTGTTGTACTGAACATTCTGTCAATATCTACCAATATGTGTGTTGTACTGAACGCCCTGAGCATTTCTACCAGTAAACGTGTTGTTAAATTTTGGTGACGAGAACGATCAAGTCAGACATTCGTATATCACTCGTAAACCAGACACTCGTACATCAAGTCGATAATAGCTAGACCCATTGCCAAAACATCCTAAAACAACAGTTCCCAAAGGAATATCTAAGGTATAATGTATTAATAGTAAATAAAACCGGCAACATTTAACAGAGAAGTCAACAATTTTTTGAACAGTGCAGGAAAGACAGTGGATATTCAAGACATGACATCCAATTCAACTTTTAAACGAGCAGTTGGGGAATAATTACCAGGTGAAATAAAAGTATAGGCATCTCTGTCGAGCTTTCTTATATGAAGTTCGTTGGAGGGCCCTTGTCTACCAGCTATGTAAATGTATATGCATGCTTGGGGTATAACGTTGTACTACTAGTGTACTTTAACGTTGTCTTTCTGTGTCAGGGTGAGTCCATGCCGGGCCAGCCAGTCATGTTTTCTTTCTTTAACCTCTCGGTGCTGAACGCCAAGCGAGGCAGCAAGAATTACCATTTTTAAAGTCTTCAGTTGACCCGACCCGTGTTTGAACTCGGGGTCTTTCGACTTCGAGGCGGACGCTCTCAACATTAGGCCACCGAAGCACAGAAATTGAGCTCTCTATCTGCCGGTGTGCGTGTCACACAGCGAAGGTTTTCGGTTAGACGGCTCCTAAGCCATAGAATAAGTAGAACTGGATACAGCTATGAAACAGATTGGCCGAGGTTTTGATCGCTCTGTCCATGTTTGCCAAACAGAATATTATACACCTTATATAATATTACCAACTTGGAGTGAAGGTGTCTGTTGCCTTAATTTTTTAATTAAAACTAGACCTAGAATGAAATCACAACATTTTACACTGGATCAAAACAATACTTCAAGGCCAGATATGCATACCCCATATGATGGACCCTTTGGTACATATAACTGTCCAAATAATGATAATTTACAATTTAAAATTATCCCCGAAAGGCCTTTGATTTAGCAGCCATAAAAAAACAAGTTCCTAATTAGATTAATTTCACTTGTGACGTAGATTTGGATGACTTGCTGTAGCTGTATTGATGTCTCCGGGATTTATTCGCCTACCATTATCATAATAAGCGAAACTTATTCCTGTATGAATGTACATGTATATAAACAAATCTGTTTTCCATCAGCCAACAGCTAAAGGACAACCTATGTGTCGGACGGGGAACGCGCCTTTGTCGATTTTTGTTCAAGCAGCTGGCCTAACAATGTTTATAGAAAACATAGGTGTGGGTTCAAATACGTCACTTGTGGGAATGTTTATCAGTAACTTGCCAAAGACACCCCGGCTCTTTACAAAAGTAAGATGGACCGCCGTCGTATAAGTGCATATCTCACGAGTATGGCTTTAAGGGTCAATGAAATAAATAAATAAATAAATAAATAAATAAATAAATAAATAAATAAATAAATAAATAAATAAATAAATGACTATCCACCGAACTATATCTGGCATCACTGGGAAAATAAAGCCAGGCTAATGAGCCAATGAGTATAAATCATGATACATGAGACTGTAATCTGATCGACTTTATAGTATAATAATTTCCATAATTCAAGTTCATGCATTTTTTGTTCATTTGATTTGTTTTTTAACATTACTTTTAACATTTTTGTCATCCTTATCGTTGTTACTTTACACTTGACAACATCTCTCTCTCCGTTACCATTCAACATATGTAACAAAGTTCCTGAAAATGACAAAGCTGGTCGTTTTTCAGACTTTAGAATCAACACTATAATATCACAGGTACGAGCCTGACATTTACTGAAAGTTTCTAATTTGGTCCATTCTTGGTAAATGCCAAAAATTTGATTTCATTAGCCGATATGGATTTTGTGCCAAAAATTTCCGGTGTAGTCTCTTTAGTTGCTTGTCTTTCAATGGCAAGGGTGCATGAGGTGTTGACTGAAAACGCGACCCTGATTCTTTGATATTCTCCGGCCTCCAAATTAATTTCTCGTGCACATGGTAGTAATATATGTGAGACATATAGCACAAGTAAGACCATTAAGATGGTTTTAGCTGAAGTTCGTTGGGTAGCCACGTATATAGTACACTAAAAAATTAATCTGTTTATTTTAACAGACAGTCTGTTGTCTGAGTGATGTTAGAATGTATTCTGTCATTATAACGGGATTTAATCGGCCTGTGAACTAGTTCTGTCGGGCTACCCCCTTTGGTCCAACTTTTCCATATGTCAATGTCGTCATTTACTTCTCCGGAATGGTATACGTATATTATATCACTATCGTACATTTGGTATATTATCTTGTTATCGTATATTTGATATGTATAGAACACATTATCGTATATTTTGTATATTTTCGCAGTATAGTATATTCAGTATGTACAGATAGCAGTATTGTACGTTTAGTATTCGCTCTGCCCTATTTATTCCCACCATCATGTCGACCACCGTCGAAATATTCTTGAGTGCGGCGTAAAACCCAAACCTAATACATAAATAAATATTTTTGGCATATTATCGCACTAGGATATATTCGGTATATTGTCCGATATATTGTACATACTGCATGTACATATCGCACTGTCGTATATTCAGCATGTACATATCGTACTATCGTATATTCTGGATACATTCTCGTAATATCGTATATTCAGTATATTATTTCTGTTATATATGCGATCTATATGGACGTCACACCGCCGTACTTTCAGTATATTATCCCACAATCGTGTATTCTGTATGCGCAGATTGCACTATCGTGTATTCGGACACTCCCGCACTATTGTATGCTCGCTAGGTACAAATCATGCTATCGTATATTCGCTATGCTCGCAGTTGGCCAATACCTTTATTGTTTATTAAACGCACATAAGGACCACGTTGTTTAAAAATGTATTTGGACAGTCTAGGTGTTATCTTAGTCCAAACTAAAGGGCCATTTACTTTGGTTTGGCATAAGACTGGTGCTATGATTTATGCCAAGAAAAGCTGTCAAAACATGACTTACTTTGGTGGAAGTAATAAACAAATTACTTGAATACAAAGACAAAAAAAACCAATTAAATAAATAAATACATGTACATAAATAAAGATCCGATTTCTCGGATCAAAGTCAGATTAGTCTGTTTTTGTTCTTTTTTTGTTTTTGTAATACGAGAAATTTCAATGCAAAGGCAAATGTGAACAATAAACCACATGGTTGTCTTTGGCGTAACAGTTTCATTACCACCAACTAAAGGGGCGCAACTGTCTTTATTATCCTGACATTAGCCAGTTACTCCCCTTCATCCTCTTCTTCAAGTAGTATGTCAATATCACTCACTGCCGTAACAAAACACAGCTGTGTGTGTGTATGCTTGAAGTTTTAAGCTGTAAAAGCCCAGCAGTGATAAACAACATTTTTTTATGATAACGGTTTTTATAAGCTCACAGAAATTATATAAAACCAGGAAGACCATAAAGTGAGAATTAACGTTTTCGCTGAGAAGGATTTCGAATCTGACAATAATGGTTTAACTAAGTATCACAGAGTAGATCGGCAGTTTAGCCTATAGAAGTATAGGCTTAAGTATCAAAGGCTGTGAAGCGAGAGGAAACACCCTTCATCCAACCAACGCAAGGCTCATGTTTACATGGCTTGGCCAAAAACTATATCTCACATACATTAAACATAAACAATAAAGTTGCATGCCACTGTCCAATTATTGCATTGGCGAACTATTCTTAAGCTGACTATTATCTACATGTATTTATTTATTTGATTGGTGTTTTACGTCGTATGCGGTGCTGAGGAATATTTCACCTATACGACGGCCATAATGGCGACCAGCATTATTATGGGAGGAAATCTATCAGAGCCCGGGGGAAACCCACGAACATCAGCAGGTTGCGCGAGACCTTCCCAGGTAGGGCTGGAGAGAAAGCCAGCATGTGTGCTGGACTCACTGCGACTGCATTGAATTATTGCAAAGCGTTGGCACGTTAACCACTGGTCAGCTGAATCCTGATATAACTGTACGGGCAGACCTACATCTTAATAAGAGTTTCAGCCCATCGACGATATTCAGTACATAACAGTGCACTGACAACATATATGCACCTCAACCACTTTTATGACGTAAGTTGGATTGTATTATTTCCTGCCACGTAACGTATATATGGCTAGGCATGTCTTTAACTGAACAACGTGAGATCCGTTTTATCTTCTTCGAAAGAGGCGAAATGTGAATCCATTGTTTTTAGAAAATATGAAAGTTTTACTCTTCACTTATTACATATGTGATTTAGACGGGGTTAGTGGCTGAAAATTACGAAGAGTTTTCAATGTGGTCCGAAAGCCACTGTTTTGTTGACAAAATAAGACCAAAACACGTAATCCAGCACGAAACCAAGGAGTAACAAACCCATAGGAGTTAGAATTAGGTTTAGTTATTTCAGACATTCGCACATAGCGTAATTTCCCCGGATTACTTTTTAAAAAAAGAAATATTTCCAGTTACTGGCATTATAGTTATAAGTAAATTACATAGGTATGAATTTTGTGACCCAAAAGTCTGAATGTAAACATGAGCGTCGTGTTGTTATTAGTTTAGTATATATAACTCCTTTCCTTCCAGTGTTACGACACACAGATGCAGGATATTACAAGAGTGTACTCTAAGGCACTCGATCCGAGAGCGCAAACCTCCCCCACATGTTTATGTGGGCCTATGAACTCTGCACCATAGACAAACGGATAATATACTGCAGTTGGGTCGCATCTAGGAATGGTGAAAAAAGACACAAAAGCACAAAAGGCTTTCTCTAACCTTATCTAAAAAAATAAACAAACTAAAAACAAAACTGACAATGTTAAAGAATGGTGGAAAAAAGGAAAAAAAAACAACAAAACAAAACAAACAAACAAAAAACAGAACCTGGATCGTGATCCGGACCACCACCTAAATTTAATGGATTCGTGTTTCATCCATGTCTGTACTGGGACCACTTCTGACAATGGTGAAGAATCTTCTGAAAAATTCTGGAAATCTAAAATCAGACTTCACTGACCACCAAACTAAAATGGATTGCAGACCTCACTGACCACCAAACTAAAATGGATTGCAGACCTCACTGACCACCAAACTAAAATGGATTGCAGACCTCACTGACCACCAAACTAAAATGGATTGCAGACCTCACTGACCACCAAACTAAAATGGATTGCAGACCTCACTGACCACCAAACTAAAATGGATTGGTACAAATGTTTCCGCAAAGTCATTGAAAAACATAAGGCAATGATGAAGAATCGTTTGAAAATTTTCCGAATCTGGAATACGACCAACATTTAATGGGTTGGTGCTCGGTTCAGTGCCCAACTGTGCACCAAATTTGATCTGAATCCCTTCATACAGTTGCTGACAGACAGATAGATACACAGACACACATACAGGCAGGCAGACATAAAAAAAATGTATTCTCAAGAGTAGCAGGTGGGAATGGAATAAGAAAAGGCTTCGTAGAAAACGGTAAACGACCTAAGGTTAAATTATGTCACGTCAGTTTATGTATCATGTCCATGGATCAGATCGATTTCTATATATTTCCATCGCATGCCTTCTTCTTTTACCTAAGGTGTGATCAGTCTTCGCATTTTAATAATCAAATTTGTCCGGCGAATGACATATCTATTCAAACGTGCATGTCATGTAAGACTCCGTCGTGTATTCCATAACAAGTTTAATTGCCGGTTGTGTCATGTTGGAATAAGGGGCCTCACCAGTTCTCGCTGCCTGCGTGGTTACTGCCTCGATGTATTTCTCACACTATTCACACCTTTGACCCGAGTTCAATACCGGCACATTGACTCGTGGTGTCAAATCCCTGCGCCTGTAACTGTACCCTCGAGCTCGATTTCTTACTTTATGACAAGTTCACGTACCTAGGTCACGTGCTTGTCATTCACCAGAATTTTACTTTTCTCCTCGTGTCTGTCAAACTGCCTGCCAAACCAGCACAAGTGAAGCTCCTGTCTCGCAAACACCCGTGTTATAGGGCTGATTTCACCACCATTGGAGACAAGATGTCTACCCAGTGCGCCTCGTGGAGGATGTAGCATTGGGTCGAGCTGGTACTACCTGGAACGAGCAGTATCATCCGTAAAACCAACTCCCATGCCGCGCAGTAATCAACACCAGTTTTATGCGTTTTATCAACACAAATGTTTAAGCCTTTATGACATGGCGTGTCTCCCTCTGTTGCCAAAATAACAGTATAATCTTATTAAAACTGTTTATAAATACCAAATCTCTGCTGAAATATAGCTTTTGTCGACGCCTAGGAGTGCCTAAAAAGTGGCTCAGTCTGAACCTTTGACAAGGTTGACAGCTCAACAGTACCACCACAACACTACATCCAAAACTTTTAACATAACTGTATAATAACTGTATGCAAGTTTTCATGCTTGTAAAACATATGCCACTTATGCATAGAGCAAATTAGATATGGCGAACCGATTTTAGACGGTATACTGACTTTTGTTTCTATTTTAGACGATTTCCAAATTAGCAAAGACTTCCAGTATACACTGGTCATTGTTTTCTTGCTTAACACATCCACCCCTGACGTGAAGCTGTCAAACCAACTATAATACCCGTGCGACATTTTCAGTACTACAGTGCTACAACCAAGGTACCGTCTGTTGGTTTCAAAATAAATTCATTAATGACCTCTTTATGAAAGGATACGTATTAGTAAAAAATTGGTACCGTGTCTTACTGTAATCACATGATTTTAGATAGTCTTACAGCAAAAGACGTTTGTGGGAAGATCTGTCACCAACCTGCGGATGGTCATGGGTTTCACCTGGGTTCTATCCGGTTTCCTCCCAGCATAATGTTGGCCGCCGTCATATAAGTGAAATATTCTTGAGTACAGCGCAAACATGACTAAATACAGTAAAAGACGAAGTGTGGATTTGCCCGTTATTATGTAATCTCCTATATTTATAGCTATGTCCATTGATGTCCCAATGATTCCTCATATTCCGGATGGCCGACAGTTTGGTGATCTATGTAACAGTATTGTGATATAACACTTATAATGACCTTTAGGTGAAGGCTTTTCGATTAGTGATATCGAGACTGAAGTGAAATATGCATCACAGAACTGCGAGAGCCTGAGCATGTGGACAATATTATACAACATATTAAAAGTTATTAAACTTTTATTGAAACATATTAAAATTGTCATATTAAAAGTTAATGTATTTCACTTCTTCACCAGGAAAAGCTTCTTTCATCTCGAGTAATTATGCAATCCACAAACAACTAGTATGACGGATGCTGTTTACTTCTATTCTTCGAATATTACAGAAGATATACTCAAGAGTATTTCACTTATACAAGCGACCAGCATTATGGTGATAGGAAACCGAAGAGACCCCAGGGGAAATCCCCGACCATCCGCTTGTTAATTGCTGGACTTTCCCACGTATACGACCCGAGAGGAAACCAGCATGAGCTGGACTTGAACTCACAGGGGCCGCAATGATCGCAGACATCTGGGTCATACTGATGCGCTATAACGCTAAGTACTAGGCCATGGAGGTCCCTATTAGGAAGACAAGTGGGATCTACAACCATAGAGAAAGGTTTTTCTTTTTAAGGTGAGGGAATATAAGCATTGACGTGCATGTGTTTTTGTCAAAGAGAAGTATAGTACAATGCTTCTTGGCATATATATTTATATCTAGTAAAAACACAAACATTTAGGCTTTGCAGACATATATACATATATAAATGGAATAACCGTCCTAGATGTTGCGTATATAGATGTTGAGGTGAAAAAAGTTTTTTGTAGATACCGGCTTTCATTTCATTTCACAATAAAATGGACTCAAGAACTCCATCTCCTAAAATCTCAACATATTGTAGTTCAATATCGATGTTACAACGTGACTGACGACAGTAAAATCATACAGAAGTGAGAACAAAATATACAGACAATTTTTGGAGACAATAATTAATTATAATATTTATTATAGCACATTTTTTAAAATGTTAAGCGCACATAATCTTTTACTACATAGATTTTAGTAAAAGTACGCCCTCTTCTAGGTCACCGGATCTATACTTCGTGGTAACATCGGTACCGATAAACTTTCGCCAGTGTAGACAACTTCGCGATAACACATCAGCCGATGTCATCCGATCAACACAGTGTATAATCGATAACGGATCAGCATCAGGGGCATCAGCACATAGATGATATACCGTGACGTCTTAAACAAATTACCGTAGAACTAAACTACTTACTTCAGTGACTATTTTCATAAGAATTTAACTCCTCATCCGCATGATTTTGGTTTATGAGTTCTTGAACTTCCAGGCTCTACATGCCTGAGGATGTTCTTAAAACAATATATTGACATTAACAGCAGTTTTAAGAAAATGCATGTGTTTTTAGTAAACAAATTTTCTTGCCATTTGTGCATAACCGATGGGAGGTATAGAAATGACAATATATATCATGGCGGCATTAGCTTCGAGTTTCATCGCTAGTTTCAAGTTTCATACTTAGCCTCAAGTTTCATACTTAGCTCCGACACTTGGAGAATTGATCCCGTCTTCTGAAATGGAAATAAAGAAGTTGCTTATCTTTTTGCCATCATACTGAGTAGTATCACTTTTACACCAAGTCGCGTCACTTTTGAAGGAACTACACTTCCTCGTGTATTTTGTAAATAAGATTCTGAAAATGTTTAGGAAAATGTCACAACCAACTAAAAAATGGTTCTGTCAGACTGAAAGAAGTATATATTGCTTTATGGAAGTCCATTTCCTCTTAACAAAAAAGCGACATTTACTGTATACTACTACATCAAACAGCATTTTTCTAACACTTCTCCAACATAGTATTGTTTGAAATCTTCAATATATTTACCTATCCCTTTTATCGTCAAAATCAAATATAAAAATATGCTACTGACCTTCTCGAAATCAGGCAGAAATTTATTGGAGGGAAACATCAAAATACGAACTAAATGCGTAGTCAACTCTCCACATGATCGTATAGCCAATTGTCTTATGTCTTTTGTTTTCCGAATGAAAGGGTGTTGGTTTAATTTATGGCTACGTACTTTAGATCTGTCTTAGGAATTTTTATGGCTCAAAGAATCAAAGAAAATGTCACTTTCTGAGGGTACTGTAGTTCGAGGATTATCCACTTATGCTGTGAAATATGGCAGACCGTATATCAGCTTTTTTTTTTAATGCCAGCATTGTCATAACGCGATGATACATTAGTATTAGTTTTTGCTTGAGTAAATAAACTTTGTTTTATGTAATCCATCATATTTGCGGGTTTATACAGTATTCATCAAGATGGGTATTGAGCTTGGATCGGCGAAACACCCAAGGCCACACAAAACACACAAACTGGTTCATCATAGAGGCGTTAAAAGTGAACCTTCTACAATGATAGTAGTACTTATAAACCTTCATATGCAACATGTCAGATCCAAAGTTTCGGGATTAAACTTACTTTTGTTGACATATACATTCGTCTTTGACTGTGTGTGTTCTTTGCACGGTTAGTTGAAAGTAATCCCATGAAATAATTCACCTTTCATATTTGTTTAAATTTTATCTGCACACATTGGCTGATCTCTTTTTTCAGTTGATTTTTATATTTTCAAGGCGAATAGGTCCACCCCGCCTACTCCACTGAAAGGTGGGATATAAGCTTACTTGACAGATTTGCATTTTTCCCTGAGATTAGTGCGGGCCATTTAGAGCGATCCAGTTCTGAAACATGCGAGCCTGTATTTGTTTATTTTCTGGGTATAAACGTGACTTTAGGCACGGAATCACGCTATTCTTGCTGTTTCCAATGACACCGGACACCGAGCAGGTTAAACGTTATGTTAATTTGATCAGTCAAAATACACCCCAGAGCACCTGTCTGGGCCTCCCGTTTTTCACAACGCTGAGAAAAATTGAGAAAAAGTCAGTAACAAAAAGAATTACGAAAGTTTTACGATTTACAAAATTTTGGCGGCTCATCCAAATAACTATCGGTTTACACATCATTATACATACATCGTTGATCTAACCGGGATAAATCTTGTTGTAGGTCAGCTATGAGGTCAGAATCCACACAGTTAACATTTTAATGTTATTGTGTGTTAAATGTTATGACAACTCAGCATTTTGAGAAATTCTCGACTAATGAAGTGTAATAAATTGAAATTAGCATCACTGTATTTCCTTTCACCCTCTGCTTAAGTCATGGTGCTATGGATGTGTTATTTGCTACTATTTAAGCAAAATTTTTATTTCCATGAACAGTTAAAAATAAAAATTGACAAGCAGGTCGTGTTTTCTCGACTGCCTGTGACTATATGTAAATTATTACACTGTCGTCGCTGCTGTAGTCTTTCCTTATATTTCACACATTGGAGGTTACCTGTGAAGCCAGAATCCACTATCTACACTACATACATCATTACCTGACAGGGGCGAATGTGGTGTTTACCTGATCACACTCACTGCAGGTTACCTGTGAGGTCAGAATCCACAGTCTTTACTACATTCATCATTACTTGACCGGAGTGATTGTGGTGTTTACCTGATCACACTCACTGGAGGTTACCTGTGAGGTCAGAACCCAGACATTCCTGCCTAAACCATAATTCTGCTGGTGAACTAAGCATCCCCGAGGCCTGGTGCCTTTTTTTAATGTAGTTGTGTGTTAAATGTGATGACAACACAGCATTTTGTATAATTCTAGACTGGCGACGTCTATAAATTGCAGTCAACATCCCTGCATTTTTTTTACCTAATTCTGATTAACC
Source organism: Liolophura sinensis (assembly GCF_032854445.1). Taxonomy (NCBI): domain Eukaryota; kingdom Metazoa; phylum Mollusca; class Polyplacophora; order Chitonida; family Chitonidae; genus Liolophura; species Liolophura sinensis. Next base: position 65,374,804 of record NC_088300.1, read on the forward strand.
CATGATGATAGGGGGCGTGTAAATTGCTTCTATTTATGCGTTTAAATGAATAGTTAGAAACCCTGACTGAGGTAAATGGACATTTGCCATCTATCACACTGTCGTTGGTGCTCTGGTTTTACTCTCTATTCTGTACGTCTTTATATTCACTACATACATCATTATCAGATCAGGGTGAATGTGGTGGTTAGGTGTGAGATAAGAATCGACGTAGTCTATTACCTAAATCATCACATGTCATGCTAGGACCTTGTCAATCCATACAGTGAACAACTTATTGTTGCGAACACACGCTTGTTGGCTTTGTATTTGGTGTCCTCCATGATTGCCTCCCTTGGAATACTCACATTTTCTTGGACTTATCAAGAACGCCTGCTTCCGCCTCTTTAATACGAGAATTATGTGTCATAGTAAACCATAGGAACTGTATTTATGAACTTTACAAACCGTGTTATATAAATCCTGTAAGTCATTTCTATTTACTTAGCCTTTGCATGTGTTGATGAAGCATATGACAAGCGTAATTTTGACTTTATTTTCAAGAATATTGTATTACAAGAATATTCAAATGAACATGGAATTGTATTTATTCCAGTAAGGTATAACACAGTCCTCAAGAATTTGCAATTATATAAAACATACAGAATGATGGGATAGGAATAAGGAAAGACTAAAACTTTCTGTACAGTATCATATTGTGAAAAATCTGGGAAAAGCGCTTAAAGAAACGAAGCTAATTTCCTTTAAGGAACACTGTCTCTTGACATTTTATCTCAGTTATATCTTCTAGTCCTTTGAAAAGGTTATACGATATTCTATGAATAAAATCGGTATTAAACTTATTAGTTAACAATGATTTATATCCAAGACGAAAGAAATTTACAACAAATTGTCTACAAATAAGGTGAAATATCAGTATATTTCACGTTTCAAAGTACAGATTCAAATTTCGACGTCGCATTCGAGTCCTTCGGGTTTTGATGGATTGATAACCTGCATGTCATTTTTCTTGGAACATAGAGATCACCGTAATTTATAGCTCGGAATGAAGCAAAATAATACGTACAATTTTGAAACACTGTCTGTATGGACCAGATATCTGACACCTTGTTTTACCTTGTGCGCACTAACTTGGTGAATAACGAATGGCACAAATAGCCTTCCATACCACACTGTTTTTTCCCGATCGCTGAGATTATGCTACTCCTAGATGGGGCGACAGATGGACTTACCGTTATCAGCTATACCTCCTATGCACATCTTGGTTTGTGACTTATAGAAAGATAACCACTTAGAGCGACTAGAAATAATGTTACAAACATCGATAAGAAAGATAGAGGTCAATCCTACAAACTGACAAACAATCTACTTTTGTTTGTACAACCTTAAAGCAGCACTTAAGCCTGTATATAAACAGGGAAGTTATGGCTATATCTATCTTGTATCGTTAGAGCTACATTGGCGTTTTACTTGACCACAGAATGAGAGCGTGAACGTAACATAGTCGATCAAGCCGTCTAATTTACCTCTTTAAGCAATACTTTGTGCATGTGATCTGCAGTTGAACGTATCGTCTATATATAATAGCATACATGCAAAAATACGCATACGTAATCAAACATGAGAGGTCAGGTCATGGTCTATAGTAATTAAAGATTATTGCCCTTCAATCGCTGGGACACACGAGGTACGGGTTCAGATTCGGCCTTAGACAGGGATAGATTCATCCGTTCTCTCTACTCATGGCGCCCTGATTACAATAAATGGTTGACGATGCTCGTTTGATCCTTCTTGAATCTACGCGTTGAATCAGACATTGGTATACCAGCCGCCAGCCAAGATGGACGTTCCAGGTCAATGATCGGAAGGTCAAATCCCAAAACGACGTTCAGCACAAACTACTAAAAACTAAGGAAGTATATAGTACGAAAATACGGGGAGGAGGGATCATGCAAAGAGAAGCAGCCAAACCCTTTCAGTGATGTTGGAAAGATGCACGCTATGCTCTGGACAACCGAGTGAAATTGGAATTTAACTCATCATGCTAGAATATAAATTGTCGATAACAAAATATGTATTTCAGTTGAGCTTTGATTTCAGCTGTTCATATTTCCAATGAGGCGATCTAATTCAACACGATGAATATCTGGCCCTTAGCCCCAATCACTCAGCCACATTTTAAATGCATAAATAGTAGCAAATCACGCGCCCCCTTTAGCACCATGGCTTAAACATAGTTAGGTAAAAAAAAATGCACTGATGTTAATTGCAATTTAAAGGCCGTCGATATTCTAGGCATGACTTCCAATTCAAATTTCAATCTCGTAGTTTGTGAATTTCCAAATAGATTGTAAACACACATATTTCCTCCTCGCTTTGATTGTAACTGTTCATAACATAAATGCGGATGTTTATAACACCTCTATACAGCCTGGATTAGATACACCTATGGCGACTCTGAGAAAGATCGCCTAAAGTTTTCAAATCTCTGTCCACATCTGCCAACCAGAGTGTTAAATGAAGGCATTTGACGGAGTTACTTTACCTTGGTTCCATGTTTCTTTATAGACTTGCCTCAAAACTATATAGAGACACTGTCGTCAGACGTGTGTCCGGGTCCTCTACAACTATCAGCATCTAAACCTTTGGTGCTATATCAATATAACCACCTCATTATGTGGACAGAAGTTTACCGTCCGCAAAATGAAGTTTCTAAAGTTGGAATGCATCCTTTCCGACCACGTAGACGTAAGAATTTGTCTAATGAGCTTACGTGTTCGAATCCAGGTCGGGCACTCTACACTATGGCTCTAACTCTTGTGATGTGTTAAGCACAGTGCAGTGGTTTACTATGGCATCTGTCCCGTTTATCCCGCACATACACTTATACATATCGTAGCCATATACGTCTTACATCTCTGAATGTCTTAATAAAGTAAATTAAAAGATATATAGGATGGCAATTTTCCGCAGGCATCACATCACATCACAGCACATGTATTTTACAGACTGATGACGTACTATAAAAGACGTACAACATAGAGAGTACATCCACAGCAGCGACGGCAGAGTGGTAGCTGGCAAATGGGCACGTGTAACCGGCCATATACGGGCTCTTGTCAATTTACCTCAGTTAGGGTTTTATTTTAACTGTTCATGTAAATGCATAATTTGAAGCAAATTACACACCACAGCACTATGGCTTAAGCTGTGATGTTAATTGCAATTTACTAGACGTCACTGATATATAATTCCTCGAAATGCTATGTTGTCATCACATTTAATATACAATCACATTAAAATAATTCAAACGGACCAGGCCTCGGGATGCTTAGTCTAAACTGACCTGTTAAGTAATGCCGAACAAATGGAAAATGAATGAATGTACCTTGCTGGGGAATATATAGATAGAATATACACGATTAACGGGACAAAAACAATTAAAACATTTTTATTTAATATCAAGCCCGTTTGAGATTTTCATGCTGAAGACATAGGTTGTACTCTCTACTATTGTGTTGAAGCAAAGGGGCCTCCGTGGCTCAGTCGGTTAGCGCGCTAGCGCAGCGTAATGACCCAGGAGCTTCTCACCAATGCGGTCGCTGTGAGTTCAAGTCCAGCTCATGCTAGCTTCCTCTCCGGCCGTATGTGGGAAGGTCTGCCAGCAACCTGCGGATGGTCGTGGGTTTCCCCCGGGCTGTGCCCGGTTTCCACCCACCATAATGCTAGCCGCCGTCGTATAAGTGAGATATGGTTGAGTACGGCGTAAAACACCAATCAAATAAATAAATAAATAAATAAATAGTGTTGAAGCAAAAAGAACATATAATTTGCAGACGTATTTCCATGCATGATTTGTAAGTCAACAAAGTGTACTCTTTCACCAAATTTTCATATCCCGTTTATGTGAAACTATGTACACATGCTTGAAAATTTTTTAAAAAAGCACATGTTCATGGAAGCACTGCTGGGAATGTAGCCTTCAATCATTCTGACGTGTGGTGCCAAACCAGTTGACATGTTACGAAACAAATGACACCTCAGGCATTCATGCTACACTTTTTTTCTTCATTCAAAAAACGTGAACAAACACACTGAACTAAACACTACTCTAATGAGGTGTCGCTCAAAACGACCTGCTTGTTTATTCCAAAGTATACGTTACACCCATTGATGTACAGCTCTTATGATTTATTCGATGTTAATTTGATATCTGGTTTTAATAACTGTTAGGCTGTCAAAAGTCGGCGCTCGTATTGTTTTCCTACAATGGACGTCTAGTTATACCTGACATTCTGTGACGGTATGAACAGATTAACTACCTGTGACACTTTTATTGCTGCTTTACGTGTTGGGTGATACACCTGCCCCTACAATATTGCTTCAAACAAGTTCAGGTATGGGCGATATAGCCCATCACGGTGGGTTTCTTATCTAACGTTGTATGTTTGAGAGCTATCAATCAAGAGTCTCACCTGAGCTCGTGTTACCTGGGCGAAGCAATGGTGGACATGGGCAAACGAGGATCGTATAGACACACCTGGAGTATATTTAACGCAGTTGACACTAATGACTCTGATCGGACTAACTGATTATATAAAAACAGTTTCCGTTTCAATGATTCCGCCCAAAGTCTCGCCTCGTTTGTCCGTCCATCCACCTGTGATTTTCATTTGATTTCAGACTGTATTTATCACTCGCCACATTTTTTACCTGATAGTTTGACGCTTTCTTGGATTTCTAAGTGGCCCACTTAGCAATTGTGTTGCGATGCATCCTGAACAAAGCCTGCCTGTGTCAGGCGGATGTGCAGGCTTAAATAGCCCGGTGTTAACTTGTTTTCAGTGAGGCTAAATTGACAGCGTTTTTATATCTAACAGCCATACAAAACGGTCCCTGAGCTCCTCGACAAATCATTTACAGTAAGATGCTAAGTCAAGTATATCGGCCGTGCGGCGTAAGGCCGACATGCAACTATGTATAATACGTCCTCGCCAGACACGAGGGAGTCTTTTGTCCAAGAATATTCCACTTATTCATAACTCCTCAAAGCCGTTATTATAACTTCCTCAAGTATATACATATATTCAAAACTCCAGTCTTCCGGTTGACCCCTAACTATACCCGGGCAAGCCATCCCTGGCGAGATCTTCACACTAACGGCAGTTAAGCATTAATCAAGCTTAAAATAGAAAAGCAGCACTCAATATGCCAACAATATGCCATCCAAAGTGAAGTCCTTCTCATAAACACGGATTTGCTTTAATATATCGACGAGCATATGCTACTTAAATATGTATATCGATGAGAGGCTGAATGATGTTTTAGCTTTAAAATGCCCGCCCTTTTGTGGCTGGATGAGAGTCTGATTCATCGGTCACGTTCAAGGCGATATAGAATGATCCGGAGTGAATTATCATCACTTTGACACTTATGAAGTAGAGTATATAAATGCTAAACTGCTCCAAGCAAGAAAACTTTCGTGACTAAAATAAAGATGGATCTGGCCCATCTATGCGTTATCAGAATTCGCTGATTCGGATTTTTGACTGTATATTTCAGAATATGTCATTTATGGACAGCCGAGCAGCTCCTACAAGACGGAATCCCTTAAGGCTCATGTTTCCTGACTTTAAGTCAAAAACGAGAACTGCATTCGAACACGCTCCCTGTTTGATGATAGTCTACAGTGGTCTCCTGAATAAACCCACCAGGTTGCTCCATCTCCCTTACTAATCAAGAATTAAGGTTACAATTTTATAATCCATCAAACGTCAGTTATCAGATCACATTAACTTTGTTAAAATCCATTATTGTATTTTACCAATATAGAGTGCAAATTTCTACGTCATATTTCAAAGTTTGTCGGTCTCTTGCCAATGATCGGTGGTTTACCCTTCCACATTCATATATCTGACCACCATCGTGTAACTTTGAGTATGGTGTCACGCAGAAATCAATCAATTATGGTTTATCAGTCTTTTATCTGTCAGCGGGCTATTAGCTAGCTAAGGCCCGCATGTTCATCCTGTTGAATTAGATCGCCACGTTGCATGTATGAATCAAAGCCAAAGTATTTTGTTATCGACTGCTGATATTCTAGCATGGTACACGATTTGAATTCACACCTGATTTCACTCGATCGCCTAGAACATAACTTGCTTCCAACATGATTTAAAACTGTCGACTGCTTCTTTATGTATGATTCCATCCTATTTTCGAACTTATTTTACTTTCTTAGTTCTTTGGTGATTTGTGTTATACGTCGTTTTGGTGAAGTGGCTTTGCGATTATTGAACTTGAACTCTGGTGGACGACTGGTATACGAATGTCTGTTTCAACGCTTAAATTAAACAATTTTTCTACCATGGCATGCACAATAAATTATAATTTTGAGTTGCTCATACTTTCGAAAGTTAAACAGCCAGCAAAATGTGAATCAACTTCTTAGCGAAATTGAATATGTAGAAAACTTTTACCCTGTGCAGTGTGATATTCACTTCAGCACAAATCTTCACCAGAAGTCCTCCAAAAATAGAAGGGAAATTGGTCAATATCCATACAGGATTCATGAACGCAATGAATCGAGTTAATGAAACATGAAACATCTAATATCAAGTATTTTCGAAAATTTTACATCTCCTTCCGACTAAAAGCAAATGAAACTGAATTAATCGGAATGCCATGATGTTAAATAACGATTATTTACTACTGAGTCAAATCATTTAAGTGAGATTAAACTAACTGTTGCACATATACGAAATTACCGTAGAAAATGAAGTAAAATAAGCCGATAATTATATACTTAGCGGATTATCGCTTTGTGTTTAACCGGTGTGTGCGATTTGTGACTTGGCAATTGTTTTGTGTACAGGGCATTCACTCAATGAATTGAATGGACTTTACACAACACCTGTGTAGCCCTATAACCTTGTGAACCCATAACCTTTATTGGAGCCGTGGAAAAATCGGGAGCCGAATGATTCGGTTTAGGTTAATTAGGTGTGTGGTGGGACACTTCTGTCAACATGTCACTTCCTTGATATAGTTTCATTTGTCACTTGAAACTGATACTTTGGTTAACAGAATCGCCAGGAGTCATTCTCAAAGAAGGGCCTAAATGTGCGTGGATTTTCCCATTAAAGTAATCGTCTGGAAACACAGAAGTGTATGTCACTCACGCAACAGTAATTGATTTTTTGATAACAGTTAAGGTTTTCTTAGCACGGTTTTTTTGTTAAGATGTTTAAGCATAGCCACCATGTAGTTTGGCAAATGGCATTCTCTATCGCCATCGACTGAGGTGTAACCGGACCCGTGCGCGCGTCGAGACGTCTTAATTGAAGGATCTTATCGCGTACTGTAGCAGACAAACGTGATACCTTACTTTTTTGCGCTTAGTAAATAAAAATCTTCTCATACTCTGTGTACTTATCATCATTCGTTCCAACAAAATCAACATGTCGCCAACACTTTGTGCTGACTGGAAACAAAGGAAACAAGCATGCAAGCTGATTACTGAAGGAAATTTCCAGTCACAACCAATTGCAATGTTACAGTTTTTAAGAACTTGAGGTAAGACCATTACAGCGGACCATGGTTTGCATACAATCCCCTGTAAGCACTGTAATTGTGTTGTCAATCTATTACCAATCTTCCCTGGTGAAACATCCCATGACATATGGTTTCTTGTCAGTTTATCTCAGTTCGGGTTTTATTCTAACTGTAAATGCTTAAATATTGACAAACTAAACACATGCACCTTAAAACCCCCATGGCAAAATCAGAATTAGGTAAAAATACATGCGGTGATGTTAATTTCAGTATATTAGACGTTGCCAGTCTAGAGTTACTCAAAATGCTTTATTGTCATCACATTTAATATTCATACAATGCCAACAGATCAGCGAAGAATTGAACAAACTGATTTGGGTTATGGAAAACTTCCTTTAAAAGAATGCGTAAGGGGATAGTGAGCGTTCAGAGCCTAACAGCCGTGAAGCAGCCTGAAAGTAAAACTGCTTTCAAGAGTTGAACGGAATCTAGGGGTTAAAAAAGACGATTGTATACTAGCAGACAGGGTCTATAGCACCAAGTCCAATTCCCAAAACAACACGTTTCACACAGATGTATGACTCTTGGACTGTTTGAACGCGTGGTTTTCTCCACAAAACTAACCACCACAGTATATGAGTACAAACGAGCGCATCAATAAAGAAATAAATAAATAAGAACTGATGCTATATTTGACGTATTGTTTTGTTTTTTGTTGAGTAGCCGTGGTTTTGTCTAGGTTTTGGCGGTCACCACCTTTGAATTTTCATTCAAATGAAATATTCTTGAATACTTGGTAAAATTAAACCAATCTAAAGGCCCACCAAACATAAAAATAACCTAAGCCTTAGGAAGCTGATTGCTTTGGTGTTTGTCTTTGTCTTTGGGAGCTAGTGTTAAACGTTGTTTTGGAAATGGATGTTGCGATTATCGAATTGGAACGCCCATTACGGACTATAAATAGTATACGAATGTCGGACATGACGCTCATATTTCAAATTACGACAGGTGATCATTCCATAACTGGTAGAGCTCTCAAGCCAGTGTTTTAGTTCGAAACCCCGTTCAGGATACCATTTTGGGATGTGAGAACTTTTTCCAAACATACCAGTCGTTATTTACTACTTATAATTACAGCGTGGACAATCTATATGACGCTATGCTTTGAATGTATTATCTTATCCCGCGTAACCCTGGTCTAGAGGCTGTACTATCATGGCGCGGTTTCAATATCACCGCTGTGTGTTTATGTGAACAGAAGCAACAAAAGCGTAACTGATATACTTTTATAATTATTTTTTTTTGTTTTATAGGAGGATATTGAGTATTATACAAATAAGGACCTTTAAATGTTTAAACATAAGAGTTGTGGACTACGTACTGGATTTTCATGCATCGGATATTACACACCTGTGTCTTTCGACATCACTTGAAATCGCTGATTATACTACTACATCCAGGTAACACTCTTCCGTTAAAATGTAATATATTTTTAAGAGTGTGTGGTGCCAATTTTAATACTGAAATTGGTCTTTGGGAGTTTCACTTAAGATATAGTTTTACCGGTTGACTACCCGATTTGGACCCTTTGCTTACTCTTTAGTGTATGTATAGGCCTACATTCAAGGATGAAGTGAAAATTTAATTGTTATTTTGAAGTTTAATTCGGCGATTATGTTGCGTTTATCGTGTATGTAGATAATTCCTGTCTAGTTACACATAACATTAACTGTTTCATCATTTGGATTTAAATTACCCATGCATTTTCAAATGTCTCTGACTTATTATACGCCCAGGTAATTGCTTGACAGTGAACAAACAGCATGCAGATGTCAAAACTGTTTATGAGACTTGCAGGGCGTGTTAAGCTGCCTAAAAACGCCCCTGCCAACATTTCTTATGCCATTTCCCAAATCATAGAAGGAACTATTAAAGATTTCATGCATGTACCAATGGACTTCCCCCTACGTGACATATAACCATCGGCTTTGTATTGAGGGCAAGCGTATATATGGTGTTGTTCTGTGGTCAGATGAAGGGATCAGTCTGAAGATGGATTGAGTAAGACTGAACGTCTAATCTTACACTGGTTTAGGTTGGTGGTATATGACCTGACATGTGTACATCAGCCTATAGCTGATTAGATGTCAGTTAACACCTTTAAGTGTGATATCCGGTATGATGTACATGGTGATCCGCCCATGCCCCACAGGTTCACCTTAAACTCGATGACCGCCTGTCATATGGATTACATACTGACATGTCTGAACACCATGTGACAAATCTGCACAAGTGAAGGCTTATGGCTTACTATACTGTAGGGCCTTCTCACCTATACACACTGTATCAGCCTTTGTAGAAATGCTGCATGTATGGAACGTTCGGAAATATTTACGATCAAAAAGGTGTATATATAAGGCATATATGTTCCTAGTACTACCCCAAACGAAAAGGGTATATGCAAGTCCTGAGTGGATAACTTTGACAAAGTTTTATTTTCACCGAGAACAATAACATTTATTTATTTATTGGTTGCTTTACGCTACAAACGATCTTCTGCAGGCTGCTGGCAGACATTCCCCCGTACGGCCGGAGAGGAAGCCACCATTGGCTGGACTAGAACTCACAGTGCTGACGTGCTGGCTACCCCGGCCACGAAGGCCCGCTGGGAATAATAATGGCAAACAAAGCTATATACCTGCCTTATACACATCACACTTTTTAACTTAAAAAAGTTAAGATACTGTGCTGTAATCTTTTCTAGACTAAACTGAGAACAGACATTTTCATTTCTTCCAGTTATATAACAGCTAACCTCCATTAGCAACGAAACATGCCCAAGAACGGTTAAATATACACTGACTATAAACTGTAATACATGTAATATAGAATCTGTTGGATATGAATTCAAATGGTCTAGGTATAATTTCACTGATGTACAGTTTTACACACATCATTTTGACACGACAACAGACCAAGCTATGTGCAATGTCTTAAGGGCTATCGTTTTCTGCGCCTCAATGTACGTAAAAGTTAACAGCCAGCCTTGAGGAGAGGCTATTGATGACATACTATAGACCAATGCGGTTATATGAATCAAGTAAACATATCATGCAGAGCTTATTTTCTCTGACGATGTATAAGCCGACTGTTTTATATGGAGTGAAACGAGAACCACTGATTACATGTAGATCAAATATAGAGGGCCCACTCCAACAGAAGTATCACGAACTCAAGCTTGTTAACAAAGCGATTTCCACATTACTGTCAAGTGGGAAGTGATAGGGTGAAGTGCAGGACAGGGTTGAAAAGGGAGAAGTTAGTGTTGTCTGAAGTACTCGTCCTCAACTGGCCAAGTATATAACTCGGGAATCTCAGTGTACAACCCGTAGAGGGGCGTATGGAATAAACAACAGGCAGTATACGAGTAGATAAAGGTACGAGACCTAAATACATGCTATGGTGTTGTGGTTAGAAAGTCTCACTGAAATGCGTGACACCACACACAAGCGTAGCGTCCCACTATCAAATCAGACATTCATGCACCACTCGTATACCGTGAACAGCCATCAGATTACAATGACACAATGATGACAATCGATATTGACGTTTAATTCAAATTGTAGCTCCAATCTTTTCGAGATCTAAAGCAAATATAGGTATCTTCTTTTTTGTTTTCTTGATGTTTCGCAGTTATCAATATTATCCATTTTAATAAATCAGGCACGAGTTATTTTCATTAACCTGAGAATGCGTTGATTACACACCGGCACTGTTTTGCCTTTGGCGATATATGCGTGTGATATGAGTGACGCGACGTCATGTTTCCGGTTTCTCATGAGGCCAACTCATCCTGCTTTTCTCTCCGGGCGTTCGTGAGAAGGCCTGCGAGCAACCTTTGATTTAGTGAAATATTCATGAGTAGGACTTAAAACACCAATTAAATAAATAATAAATCTGTAACATGACGTTTCCCATAGTTTAGTAAGAATTCCCGATTGAAAGTTGATTTACAGATTTATCAAACACGCCAGAACAAAATGAATATCGCCGTTCCGGTCTCTTTCCATCCCTCTACCGAAATAACTAGGGTTGTATTATTTGTTGTCATTTCATCAAAGCGTTGGTCTCACTCCAGTTGATCCTTCCGGGACTAATGACTGTGGCTTTGTCTAGAGGTTTGTCAAGTATCCAGCGATATTACGGTATTCCCCAAATATCAATTTGGCCTCTGCCAACAACAACAATGAGTGAAAAGCATTAAAATAAGTAAATAAATCAAAGACGCACATGCTTCACGACTGGGGCTACATTCTCTGTATCATATGCAAACTTAAAAACGCTATATGTTAACGTCTTAAAGTAGATTTTGTCGTATCGTGCAAGGATTACCAGTATAGCATTCGTACCATAGCCATGCCAAAACCACAAAGAAGTGTAAAGAGGTGAAAACCACAAAGAAGTGTAAAGAGGTGAAAACCACAAAGAAGTGTAAAGAGGTGAGAATCCACAGCTCATCAAACGTTCCCACCCTAACGTTTGTAATCATTTTACACAACATCTGTTTGATTCTTGGGGAGCGCTGTCTCAATCATCAAAGTCATTTCTCCTCGTTTATTCCCACTGATGTCCTCGGAGTAGCATACAAATTGCCAGGCAATATCCTTGCCGCTGAGACATTATATTTTATGTGGACCTTGTCTTTCCGTTCCTTTTACCAGGTTGTGTTTATGACTCAGTGTGTCTGTAAACCTCTTCTCCGACAGTTTTTTGCCGTCGCTTTCTCAACCCACCATTCAGTCGCCTTGTTAATCCCGCCAAACATCAGCCAAGTTTAATGTAGAGGTTTCAATGGCAATAAAAAGTGAAAAGCTATATTGATATTTTATTCCTTTCATTGGCTGTTTATTCGCCGTGAAATAGAACACCTGATGGTATTATTCATTCACCTTTGGGAAGCTTTTCCGGCCAATCCTTTACTTCGATTACAGTCAAACTTTATCCTAAATAAAAAAAAAGTTGACCCAGACTAAGCATACCGCGATGTAGTATCGATGAAACATTAAGGTGGGACGACATGTAGCCTCTTTCAGGTGTAAACCTCTGTAACAACAACCAGTATAAACTCTTTTTAGTAAAGTTAAATCCCTTTCTACACATTGTGTCTCTTTATCATTAACTTTAGCATCATCGATCCTGGCAAATGTCTGGCAACAAAGCCGTTTTTATCGAACCAAAAATCAATCGATCTTTAAATGGGAAAATGCAAATGTCTGCATCCACACTTAAAGCCTTTCTTGTTCCTCTCTTCTTGATTACTAATTACAAGCCACTAAACACTCTCTAAATTAACTGAGCAAAACAAGCCAGTCGATTATGAAATGATGAATGGGTCAAGTTGAGCTTACCTCCTGGTTTTATGCAAATGGACTCAATATCCTGTTTTGCCATTCGCCTTTGTGGAAAGGCGGGAGGAGCATTGTCTAGCTTGAACCTGGGTTAAACTTGCCTGGTCATTCTTTGAGGACAAGCGGTTAAGCGTCGCGAGTAGACGAGAATAGTAGTACTAATCTCCATTACAAAGTGAAGAGACGATTATACCTGGATCAGAAACGTGTACCTGGCGGCTGATTTGCATAAAACGTTCATTACAATTGTGCATTGACTGTGCGACCTGTGCGCTGCCGTCCCCGCGCGCTCTCTCTCCAAACCGGAAGTGAGAGAGGCCCGTGGTGTTTATTCCACACAGATCACATGGCTATTACGTTAGAGCGATTCAGTGAAGATGTTAATATTAGCGATCCCAGGCTAAATTAAACCTTGTTTAATCACCGACAGTCGGGCAGCTTTTCATGCAGAATCAGGTGTGGGTAACACGAAACCAACATTACACAGTATTATTCAGAGTCGCGTAAAAAAGAAACCTCGCCCTTTTGCCGATAGACAGCAGGAAAAACAGCACAATTCAAGCCCAAAACATATTAAACAGCATGGGATATCTATACCGATCGGCCATTAGACGCGTGGCGAAATGAATTGAAAGACACGTTTCATTACTGATACAAATTTCGGCTGATTTGCGTAACAATATATTTAAATTCATCAAATATCGTACTTGGCAATTAGTCGTCCATTAACAGGGGAGATTACCAAGGGTTCATTTCCGGTGACATTGCACGTTTACGCCCATATTAATATATCATCAGATATTTAACCTCATACCTCTTAATGGCACATATGTGTATCTTTTGTACAAGTCAACAGCGACCACAGCACTAAAGTTCTACGAAGTTCCACACGTGGCATCTTAAGTTATAAAAGACGCGATCGCTGGCTGAGCAGTATACACTGCCGCTGTTCAGACCAATTCCCACTAATGCATACGGGTGTTCGAATCCAGCTATTGTAGCTGCGGGTGGCGTTTTAAGTCGGTTCTGTGGTGATTTTCAAAGTTCTTCCCGATTTCTGCCACCTGCATATCCTTTTACTGTCGTCACACAAGACAAATTCTTTCGAGTGTTTAGTACGTTAAAGAACATGCAATGTAATAATAAATACAAAGAAATACATATACCGCATGCATGGGGCCAGTGAGATAATTTTACATTGTTCACTTAAGAATCTTAACCAGCAGGCTCTAATTAAGAAGGAACTGTCGTTCTTTCTATAATTTGTGTATTTATTTTACTAAGTTGAGCCCGATGGTGACCTGGTTTATGGGTGGAAACCCGTCAAATCCAGGTTGAAACCACAGACCTTAGTTAGGTATATCTGACAAATCTTACCAAATCACGCAGCGAGAACTGGATTCAAACGACCCAACATTTCTATATAAATATGTTCTTTACAATTATAAGTTTTACAAATAAGACATATACGTAAAACACTGCAATCTGTGCACAACTACGGACAGTGATGTAATAGTTGGCCGTGGGTTTCCCCCGTGGGCTGGCCGCCGTCGTATAAGTGAAATATTCTTGAGTACGGCGTAAAACACCAATCAAATAAATAAATAAATAAATCAGTGATGTGATAAAAGAAGGCGAATGTTAATTTGTTGTTGCTACAATGAGAAAACTTGTTACATAACTTTATTAACAAGCCTACCCCCCAAATCGGATTTTTAAAACGCAACTATGACAACTGCAAACTGACTGAAATCATTTTATTTTTTTGGACAAGAAACAAAATGTTAAAGTTCTATGAAAATAAGTGAAGATCGTTTGCAGTTAGCCTATAGTGTTCGTAAGAGTTTGTTTGGGGACAGTCCGAAGTTTACAGGATCTAGTGTAGTGCTAAACATTGCCAAATCACGCCCTGACACACCCTGATCGGACCAGATCTTCTGGCAACCATTCAGTGGAACACAATGCTGTATTTACCCTGGTTAGATCTGATATCTTCCCAGTCATGTATTTATCCTCCCTGCAAATTTACCTCTCACGTCTCCTGCACAATGGTCCAGGTAGCGTATATAGCGTCAGCGAACTCACAATATATATCTAATCTAAAAGTCGTCAGGGTGAGTTGTCGTGGGTGGTAGAACAGCCCTGATAAATGGGCAACTTCGGGTGCAACCTTAGGGGATATATAAGCATATATCTATTGGCTTATTCATGATCTCCCTGTCAAGACTGTACCCGAGCCTTTGTTCACACCACGCTGTCTTCTGAATACCTACGGTGACTTTCCGATCTTGCGGCTTTCACCATAGCAACCTTGGCAGCAGGGCTTATACCGCACCACTATACTAAGACCTCTTCTACACATATAATAGTATCTCTTACCACATCATATTTAAAATAATTTTATACGCACACATTATAATTAAATGATAAGAAAAAACGTAGCAATTGTTTTACAATTTCATTTTGCCACTGCGTAACAGTTCATGTAGATGGATTTGAATGGTATTCTGATACGGGGTGATTCACTGCACGTTTAATTTGATTTGATTTATTTTATTAGTGTTTACAACGTGCACTTGTACATGTAATAATGGCGGGGTATAGTTGACCAACAGATTGGCTTTTAGAATGTTTATGATCTATAATCACACTTTTTTTTTATCATACGACAAGACGTCACTGGTTTTACAGGAAGTTGTTGTTACCGTTCTGTATGATGGTTAATTCCATGGTATACTTCTATGACTGAATGCTGGGTATTTTAGGATACAGTGTTATTACTTTGGTAAGTTAAATCAGAAACATACGTGACAGACAGAACATAAATGTATATTGTTGATCAACAAAATTGACTTTCACAACTCCTGGCGTAAATGGTTATTATACCATTTTCTGTGCCCTTCAATCCGTTTTTTCCCCTAACATATGTCCACAGTTTCGGTGGGAGGTCAATTGGATGACATGCCTTTTGTTGTTCCCACTTCTTAAGACTTTGGCCCATCAAGTAGTGAGCGCAAGGCCTGCGCGATAATGAGAAAGGAATGAGAAAGGGAAACACCATTGTTGGCTCAGGTCGTGGGATAACTATTTCACAGGTACAAAAAACTTATGTTCAGGTAAGTGTCCTCACCAGTAATTGCCAATTACGTCAGATCAGCTTCTGATAGGTTTTTGTGTGGCAATAAAATAAGATCGTCAAGTAGGACTTTACGATTTGCACTGAAGTCTTCTCTAATAGTCTCACAGAACAACCGTCCACTTGATCGTCAATGCTTCCATCTACCGTATTATTTGCGAACCACACAACAAGTGCACTAGAATACTGCTTTGATGCGCTTTCGTTGGCCATTATACGCTTCTGTGTTTGGAATAATGGACTAAAGCTTTATTCGCACTGGCTTAATGTCCTCACAAAACTATGTAAGTACGAGCACGTGCAAGCTTTGTTTTCAGTCGAGCTAACCGACCATGTGCAGGTTACCAGATCTTTTGATCCTTTTGGACTGTTCCTATTTTAGCTTTATACCTGAGAACAGCAAACGCTTCACACGCATGCGTTTGTACTGGATGACCTTCTCCATAGGATTGTCACTGTTCATACATCTTTATTGAAAACAGTTTTCAATTGTGCTGGGAATACATGCACGTAGACAGTTCACAATTTCATTTAAGACTAGATTCTCTGCTAATGAATCCAACCAAAGCCATATAAATGTTCTTGAGGACGATATAATTGCCCATGACTTAAAAATAAATATGCG
The DNA here is from genome assembly GCF_032854445.1 of Liolophura sinensis. Lineage (NCBI taxonomy): Eukaryota > Metazoa > Mollusca > Polyplacophora > Chitonida > Chitonidae > Liolophura > Liolophura sinensis. Next base: position 65,391,527 of record NC_088300.1, read on the forward strand.
TTCAGGACTTGCACTTATAAGCATAGACCAACCCAATGGCCAGAAGAGTAAGTTTGTGAAGTTGAAGTTGAATAAAATAAACTCAAAACGAACGGGTTTAAGTTTGTTCAAATCAATCTACACCTTGCTTACATTTACACTAGAGACAAAACGTTTGCCATTGGTGTGGTCTATATCTGCAGAGCAAAACAAAGTGGCAGTCGTGAAATATATGTGGACGGTGACCCCATCTTCTCCACCTCACGATTTAAACTACAAAAATTATTAAAATTCTATTTAAAACATTGCGAATACAGTAGGCTACATATATGTATGGCTGTATCGTGAGGTAAATCCGAAAATTGTTCAATGAAACAGCACTGACCAGTTGTATTGGAGTAGAGTCATAAGTTTTTCAGTGAGGGTCGGTCACAGACCAGAAGAAAAAGAGGAAAAGTAAGGAAAAATGAAAGAAAAAAGATATGCGTAAAATGCAATAAAGACAGAATATAGAAAAACAATCCCATTTGCTTTACTCTAAAACTGCTGCATACAGTAAAGTGTTCTGTCATGGATTCGTTACACCAAGGTGTATTTGCATATACATGCATGTATTTTTATTTACATTTGTCTATTGAAGTGTCAAAACTAAGTTTTCCACCGTAGATTCTCAACAGGAAGCTATTTGTTGTCCAGGACTCGAAGGAAGAAAATAGAATTTTTTTTGTGACAGTTTTCATAAGGTGCGACCTGTTGTTTGGAAACAAGTTGCCATTGACGGTTGCCCTTTGGGTCACACGTACCCCCCGGGCATGGTCTAGTGACCAGGGGACAGTGAGCATGTGAAAGTATTCCGGCCACGTATTGTCCAACGTGCGCTCAGTAATCCCTCCCATTCATGACCCTCCTACTTATAACACCCGGATTATACGATATCGGCAATCCGTGAATAAAACATATCGTTTGCCGGGTGTGAAAATCTCAGGCGAGGCAAACCGTTAAGAAAAAAACTTGTCACCTACCGAGAAAGAAAACAGAGGCATCTGTATAAAGGCGTATAAGTGACATTAAGCTATAGATACAGATCCGAGGGGTAACAGTGACAAAGTCACGGATGGATGATAAAATGTTGGCTTTTACTTGCACGGCAGCTTTGGAATGTCGCACATGCAATAGTTCCAAGGTATGAGAGGAATAGGTGTTGTACGCTTCTAAACTGTATTGTAGATCAATGGGATCTTTGAGCGCTGGACCTTCCTCTTGTGCATGATCCAAGGAACAATAACCTGAGAGAATACAGAAAAACCTCTTTTAAGACTGTCGTTTTGTCGGTATTCTCCATTTGGCATCACCGCTTTCATTTCCATCGACAGCACAAACAAAACACACAATATAAGATGAAAAGGAGCAAAAAGAAAGCTAGTCACCTCCGGGTGTTCCGCCCGGATTTCCCGCTGGGATGTTGATGAGCTTCGTGTGACTGACATCACTTAATATGACACTAGTCTTACTCATTCTAGTCCGCAGTTAAAGAGGCATTTGGAACCACTTGAAATTGGCGAAGAATAAAGATAAATCTTTCAATTTGCCTTTAACCAAAACTGTATAGCTTTCATCCACAGATCTGTGGGCATTTAGCAGGAGCTTGAGAGCAGGGAAACGAGCCCTGGAATTGAAACGGATGATTATTTGATAGCGTTGAGTTATCTTCCTATCAGCGTTCAATAATGAGCTCTTTACAAATCGGACACAGTAGCCAGAACGCTTGCTGGCAATGAACTCCGTTGAGGAAGAGGAACGGCATAAATTAAAGGAGACATTAGTCGTGCCGGCATGACAACTGAGAACAGTATAAGAATACTGTCTTCTCTTCTGTCTCCTTTAAGCACATATGCCCCTGCTGAGACGTCCCTAGTCCTTAAGGACAGTTAAGGGGCTACTCTCCAAACTCTTTTCTCATCTCAAGAGTTCTTCCAAAATAAATATATGATCCAGGAAAACCTCACATGGTCGTCTTTTCTTGACCCGTCTTAAAAGCGAAACAGCAAGGCCGACACCAGATGGACAAATTTTATGCATCGAAGAATTTAAATTCTCTGTTTGAATTAATTTTTTTTCGCAGTGAGCAGTTCCGTTGTGAGGTGAAATGATGCGTACTGGCTATTATTCCCGTTCCGCTTTAGCAATCTGTCGGTTCGACCTTTGGCTATAGTCTGTTCTATAAACCAAGGCGCTTCAATTACTGCCCTTCTCCAGGTAAGCGTTAACGTTTACAAACATGCCACTAATTCTAATTAGTTTTCTGTCACTGTGTTTGACGATTCGGAATCAAATTTTATTTACGAGGCAGTTTAGTCGATTTAGTTTTCGCACTATTTGTCACACATACGCAGAAGAGCTCACGCACATACAGTGTATGTGTCCGGTGCCCAGATATTTCATAGACTAAAAGCATCTCTATAGCTTAAGATTCAAAAAATCTAATCGTTTATCAATATAGTTCTTTTTTTTTCAAAATAAGTGTTATTTTACTAGTTGTGTTTTGCTGTATACACACTAATTACAATATTCAGACTGTATAATAATATTTCCGATTAAAGACTTGGAGTGGAATCAGAAACGACGAAGGAAGCGATATGGTACAGGAACACTTTGCTCTTAGTTTTATACCATTTAAAATCCCCTCTTCTTCATGTTATAAAAATTTAAGTAATATCATTTTTGACGAGTAAAAGATATAAATGATTTTCCAAAACATATAATAAATTTATTCGCCAATAATATAATAAAATAATTAATGCCATAAAATCAATTCATTCAATTTTGTTTATTTTTATTTAAATATGTATTAATTAATTATACTGATATCTTTCAGAAAGCTGTCATTTAATAATTTAGACTGTCCATCATTTCCAATTGAACGATAAAATATAAACAAAATTCTTATGATGGCATAGGTTACAGCAATTTTGCAAAGTTTAAATCCCACATATAGGCTTGCTTCACAAATTTAAGGATATCTCGCTAACCAAAATTAAATTTAAATGATTACAAATTCAACGCAAAGTTACACTAAAAAATAACTGCGTTTAACACAACCATCTTCCAACAAGATACTCTCCGAAACATATTGTAAGCGGTCGTTTCAGTTGAAGATATAGGCGAAACTACCGGCAATATGGTGAAACGTGCGGCACACTAGTAGCAATTTGAGGATTAAGATTTAATCCTACAGGATCAAGAACGCGTGGAGTGGTTCTATCGTAGAGGCATTAACTCTCTGCCTGTGCTTAAGTAGAGAAACGAAATAACATTATACAAGATTCCGGGGTGCTCCAAATATGTTGAGTGCATTTGTGCACACACAAGGACAATTGCTGACAAAACAAACGCTTTATAAGGATTAAGACCCCCAACCATTCTCTGTAATCCTTAACATTAAACTTCTGCGTTTGTCAAAATGTGATTTTTGTCAAACGTGTTTTAAAAATTACAAACAGACTTCAAAGGAAAATGTGGGAAAAGCTTAATATTCCATTTCAATGCTGAGCAGGTGAACATCGTCATATTTGCTTTTATCTGACCTAAAACACAATGTCAACACACTAAACAAAGGCCAGCTGAAGTCAGCGTAAGTCTGATTGTATGTACCGTAGATGATTTTCATCGTTAGAACTTCAACTATACAACAGTCACAAATAAGATCACAGTACACACCATGCATGTAGGTCGCGTTTTACGACAAATGCATGTGACGACACCGTCACTTAATTTTTCTTTCGTTTTTCTTTCTTTCATTTATTTTAACCCATACATGTTTTAAGCCATATATAAAAAAGTTTTGTAGGAAACGTTGCAGAAAAATTAAATCATTCAAAGAAAGAAAAACAAACAAAAAGTTAAATATATTATATATATTCGCAGAATCGAGTCGAAAATAGTTTTCACAATTTGGAAAGCGAATCTACTAAATATTCATGCCGTGCCCACGGTAATCAGGGTTTAAAGTATAACATAAAACTTTGGACCTTTTTAATTTCTAAATGATGGCTATTACATAATTAATTTCCTTTCTGATGACGCTTTGTTCAAGATTAAAAAACAGTTATGAATGTATTGGTTTGCAATAGGTAAATAGAATAGCGTCAAATTCTTTAAACTGCGAATATTATTTATTTACAAAAACATTTTTGAAAGGAAAATGAAAATTTTGTTCATGAATTCGTCTAAATGACCACATAAACGTGAAAACAAGTTTACATGTTCGTGTACGCAACTGAACACAACAAAATCCAAAAGTGTATGTGACTGTGGAAAAGTCAGAAGTTTTTTTTTTTTTCATTCAACTAATCATATTTCAGTTAACGCTGCTACAGCCGATTTGGTAAACATCAGATTAGGGAGTAGTTGGCGTATATTTCTAAATGAACACATTTTTCTTTTCTGATTACACAGAAAGTTTATTTTTTGCATAAATGCAAATCTATTCTGCCCAGACAACTGAATTAAAAAAACATTCTTTGTCTTATTCATATTCTGTTTTGCCATTAACAAAAAGGTGAAAAAAGGAATTTGTCATGAACAATTAGGCTATGCATGCAACAAAGTTCAAAGTTCACTATGTTAAAGCTTTTACAACAGAGATTGGTCTATGTTTAACGAACGTCTTGAATGGAACATTAATACGTAATTCCCAATATCATTACAGCTGATTGGCATTATTAAGCATCATGACCCGGATGTAAGGTCTGCATGGAGACTGGGCTTCCGGGTTGACTGGCCCGAGTCTCTCCAGAGAGCGGAGATTAGCTCAACCACTGTGATAATTTAATCCTATCGGGGACGACAGATACCAAACTACAATGATAATTGGCCATATCAGATGAGAGTTGAAGCACTCAGGAGTGCTCTTCATTTGAGTATAGATACTTGTGTTCTATCAATTATGAACAAACAAACAATCCCACAGCCTCTCGATATTATCTGGACTGTGTTACACCGTGCATGGAAGATGTCTCTTTATTAGCAAGCCGATAAGCCAATGGCCCTTTCACCTGCATGGATATGTGTCTTAATCGCAGACAAAATTTAAAAAAAAACAACGCATTACACTTCTGTAAAAATTGTAGCAGATAGTTTTCAGTTGGTTGCGTTTGTGTTTCTCTTGGTATTAAAAAGTGTTGAATTGTACAGAATTATTATTATTATTATTAATTATTATTGGTTCGTTATGAATTACTGTCTCTCCCCTAAAGGAACATTATACCTTGGACTAAATCATGAAAGTTTCATGGCAAAATGTAAATGAAAACTGTAATTCATAGGTTCAAAACGAGGAGAAATGGTAACAATATGTGCTACACTGTTGAACATTGCCTTCAGTAGCTTTAACTCACTGACCTGAAGACACATCGTCATTTGATGAAGATGATTTTTGTAATGTTTCTGCGGTTTTCGAAAAGCCACAAATATTTGAAAAGTCAAAATTTCCATTTGATAAGAAAAGAAATGGGCGGCAAGTTGTTCGCAAAGGTGGTCAACCCAGGTATGAAAGCATGCAACCAGTTCATAATCGAGGAATATAAAACGCTATTAATAATCATACAACTCCACGTTATCAAAGAAATTTCAGAGCGATATTCAGACACTTTTATTGAGGAAAACCGCAGGTAATTTAAATTTAAAATTACACAACTTTTTTTTCTTCTAGTGGTTAGCCCAGGGGCATTACTACACCTGGTCGACCAGCTATTGAAGAAACTGGCGAAGTAAAAGCGATTTTCTTAACAACAATGGCGCAAAACCTTTTCCGAGTTCGGCCACCAAAGCCTGATTAAATATCTTCATTGTGGTGTGGCCTCAATGAGAAGGGCCACTTCAAGTCCTATTTGTATGATGTAGAAGAGCAGGGAGCTGACGACACCGATCCCAACAAAGGCCAGTCTAATCTGCTATGCATCGAGCCTTTCTGTGCAATCTCAAGGCGGGTTTGTCGGGGCCCATGCGCAGGTGTGGCGGTCGCCATTACAGGCCAACTCGCCACGACAGAAGTTTGGGTACCCGATAAATCATGAGCATCGTCTGGAGGAAACCCTGTTCCATGGAAAGCATGGAAAATTTGCATGGCCTGTCCATCATAAAATCCCGACGGGTCCCGAGGACTTCTGTCAAACTGAATGCTGATAAAGGGGAGCCGTGCCCACTTTACCATCGACCCTTCCCCTCTTGACTAAGGTCTAAATATGGCAATTATGGTTGTTTACAAAGATTTAGCTCCAACAGACAAAGTATTTATTGGAATGCATCACTGCAAACAAATGACTTCATCAAGCGGTGCGCGTCACTGAACCAACAAAGTTCATAATATTCTACACCGTCTGTCAACTTTACAAAACGTAATAGCACTACTTCAGTTTCCGGCATAGGTCAATGGCTTTGAAAAACAGAATCAAATCTGATACTTGAAAGAAATCTGGAAGAAAGGAGAATTTGACTCCTTTTTAGAAAAGCGGCAGTTTTACGAACAGTTGACAGGAATGTGTTTTCTGTGTTGTCAGATTCCTGGCCCGATGACTTTCTGCCTATACACACTTTACCATACAATATGTGCAAAAAGCCACATAACATGCTTTAGTATAATCATCATTAGTATGTCACTTGTAAAAAATGAATTGGTGTTCCTAGTCATTTAAAACATTTTCTAGTCAAATATTGGAGCTTACACATTTACGCGTTACCAAAATACGTCTAACAGTGTTTCCTCAGACCTCTCGCTGTCATTGTCATTGCGGGCAACGCATTAGAACACAGATAAATCATTCACTTGAATTTCTGTACCAGACTTGAGGCTTAAATCTGAATTTGTATTGTTTTGGGCATAAGTAAAATACACCTCAGTTATATCAGTTAAAATTATTATTCCAAAAGAAAAAACAAAAACAAAACGCTCATCTGTGATTTCTGGGTGTGGTTTTCTTTAGCCAGCGAATTATTGTTGCATACAGGCAATGTAACGATAACCATATAACTCGATTCCCAGAATCAACATGCGCCTCGTGTTACAGTTAACCTAACCCTCTTCAAGTCTCTTTTGACAAATTTATGTTTCGACGTTTGCAGAGTCTATTAAATTGTTAGAGGGTCTTGCTGAACATGTTTGTTTTTGGTTGCCGACTTGTTTGGGTGTTTGCTCTGATGAGACGAGCCTGATTCCTGGTCACACAATTTTCGGGTTAGCTTTTGTCGCCATTAGTTTGTCTATTTGCCCTCTCGAGAGGCAGAGTGTGACTTTCCTCAAGGGCAGCTTTCTCCTGGTGCAGGTGTTCGCCTATAGACGGTTGTTAGTGGGCATCGCGGGCAGATAAAGGGGGGCACCCGGTCTCCATAGAGAAAGACAGATTTGCCCATTGTAATGATGTACCACGAGTTTGGCGTTTGAGTCCCAAGGTGGTATGGCTATAATCGACATGGGAACAGTATACCGTAGCAGTTGCCGCAGTTACCTTAGTTTGCCATTCCAAGAGTTCAAAAATTCCATCTTAGATGTTCGCGAGTTCTACAGATTCCAAGAATAATTGTAATACATTTGGTATCGTGTGAGCATTAGTACCTGTCATTTTTCTCTCTTTTTTGCAAAGAATGCAAAGACTATCCAAACTGTTTCATGCTCTAATAAAACAAATCTTTTAAAGAAAAGCATTTGTATATTTTTATGTTAAATCAAATAAAAATGCAAGACATAGTTGAATGCGCCTTACTTTCTTAGTACAATTTAAAGAATGACATCAATGAGCCATGTAAATATGGATATTGTTTCATGCTTAACTAATTTTTGTCTTTCAGATTAAACTGAGTACATTTCATTCTTTTGTATGTTGAACGTTTGGATATTATAATCATTGGAATCATAATAAACGGAACAAAATATTCATTATGATTATATATAGTACTGATGCTCCTTGTAGTGCATGCATATGAAAGCATACGTTCTCGATCTGTGAACATAGTTTTCAATAGAAGCTCTGCATAAAAAAAACACGACCTTGGGTCAGCTAAAAAGACATCGGGTCATTCCGATCGAAGCCGTGGACAATTTGTGGTTTTACTTCCTTATAAAATACCAGCAGTTTGTTAGGAACGGGTATTGTATGGGTGAACAAAATACTGTGAGGCTGTATCAATCATTTCTAACTAGTTTGCTTTAAAGCTGTGAGCTGCCATTGTGACGGCCCCCCTGGTTCGAGCTGTCAACACACCTTTCACTGCCCATTACAGTTCCTTTAGTTGGTTGTTTGTCTCAACAATGTCACGCTGAGGCTCTTTTCGTGTCAGAGCACCCGTGAAATAACCTGAAACGAAGGCGACTTTAATGTCACTCCTTGTAATTCGGTTACTGTGTAGGGGGTCGCGGGAAGCCGGCCGTGGTACAATGGTGCGAAGAGAAGATCAGAGATGAGTTTGAATGAGCAGTGAGATTGTTTCATGCCACCAACAGTTAGGCCAATTTTCAGACGAGTGTCGAGGACGACCTACAGCTCTTGACGAGATATTAGCATGAAGGGCAACCGTAAGTCAATAACTCTTGGAAGCCGTTGACTTTTAGTTCTTTGCGTCTTATTCACCGCGACCGAAGAGTCAGAAGAATATGGAAATTGTCGGATTAATCTCCATTATAGAGCAGGCGGCTCGGAAAGTCCAGATATCATTTATTTCCCCTAGACTCCATTGTCCCAACAATCGAGTTTATCTTTCACCATCAGAAGACTCGGTCCTGTACGGAAACTCGGTGGTGATCTTGCTTCCCGAGTGGGTGTCAAACTTCGCGTGCCATGGAGAGATTGGTAGCATCCCTCACACGGTCTGTCCGAGAGCAGATTATCTAGTGAGAAGTGATGTCCTCGCAATTAGCATGGTCTTGAACAGAGAGCGCTAATTCCATTGCGGCAAGTAGAATACAAGAAGGTGAAACTGATGGAAAAGATAATAAACGGTGTGTCTACAGCGATGGCCATGGTCTAAGTAGCGGAGGCCATCGGGTTAAAAAGATAAAAGAGGAGGCAAGTGTTCGTGAAAAGCTACTTTCCGGTCACACAAGCTTCAGCGCCGAGCACTGATTAAATTGTCCTGTACCGTTTATCAGAGCGCGCCCGATTTGGCAATAAAGACATTAGGAGCGTGAGACTATCAATGTCAACAGCGCCTAGGGTTCGGCCGGGAAAATTATTATTGATAGCCCTGGTTGATAGAAGTATTTCCGCACTGAAGGATGTTTCTGTTTGCAGAGAGAAGCACATAATTCCAAATTCATTACACCGAATGTCAGATTCCCGTCATTAGCTCTTTCCAGTAGAGCTTAACGCTGTGGTTCAACCTGTGCCCAGTACTACAAATCCTGTTTTAGCGGGTGACACTCTTAATACTGGCGATGGGGGGCCAATAAGCCGGTGTTATAGCCTCTCTTCACATACCCATCATTTTTGCACTCCGATTTCAAGAGTTAACGACAGTTTATTTATGTGCCATAGACGGGTTTCTAAGCGATCGCTCTCGTTAAGAAACGAACTATCGGTTACCAAGCAGAGTTTGGGGAAGGTGGTATAAGCCCTGGCTATGTCGTTGTTGAGTTCGTTGTAGATCATCCACAGTCTAGTGACGATTGGCCTCAGACTGAAAAACCCACAAGCCTATATAGTGAACACAACAGAAGGTTCCTCCGGCCAGATACTTGACAAACTAAATATAAGTATGCTCTCTTCGACTCAAGTCTAAAGTACATACAAATATAAAGGCTTTCATTCAATCAATGCATGCATGGATCAATGTTTTATTCTGCCAGCCAACTAAACAATCAAACAATCAATCAATAAATCAATCATCAGTCTGTCACTCACGGTTATTCAATCGATCAATCAGCCAGTCAATCAACCAACCAGACAACTAACCAGCCAGTCAGCCTATCCAAAGATTTAAGGAAATTGGAAATTTATGGAAAAAAATCATCTATCAAGTAAATGTATCAACTCATCAACTCAATGTAAAAATTACGTTGCCTTGTTATGCAGGCTGTCCAGCCAACGTCAAACAGCGCAGATGAACATTCAGGCCTCTACAGCCACATTTGAAGGTTTTCAAGACCATTCAGTTGAATACCCCCATAATGTTCATTAAAGCTAATGGTGGATGTTCATTGTGGTTTTGCTCCTAATCTTTTGCAGCATATAATTTGGTTATTCTCTCTCTCAGAAGTGACATACAGAAGTTCGCGGACATGAGGTCCCATTTTTAGGCATGTGGCCTTTTCTAGTACCAGAATGGACGTACACTTTATATCACCAAGGCATCCTGTAATACTGAAAAACGCACAGACATTTTATCAACCCGCCCACATACTCATTTGATTTGGTTATTCGGCCCCCATCGGACATTTTGTGCGATTATGACGTCCAACTGAATATGATAACCTGTACAGTATTGGATATAATAATGTAAGAATACATGTCACTGAAACGCATGACAATGTTCTTCCTCGATGTGTCATGAAATGCTCTTTGTAATAAAAAAAACAAATTCGCCCAAAAAGTACAAATTATATGCAAATAAATATAGCAAAATATTATCGGGTATTAAAATTATATTTTCAGGGGAGGATATCATTCTACTTTCCACACAAACCTCAAAACACTTTTTATAATATCAACATAACTCTCAGAATCAGGTAAAACGACTATCTTCGCCATTGCTGAACATTAAGGACAACTACAGCATTTGAAAACCCACATTCGAGTTCCGATATGGGCAAATCGCAAAAACAGAGAAAAGCCAGTTATACAGCTGGAGTGGTCCATGGAAAATGTGATGCCCCACCAGAGGTATATTGGATAAAAATTGAAAACGCTTGTTGGGTTATCGCCTCAGCACGATAGCTTAGTGACGAGACGACTCTATAGTTATTGGAGGTGGGCAATCAGCTAATAATGACAATAATTTTATTATCCCGCTGCCACGTGAACGGTATTGTGAGCGCACGAGAGTTGTGCGAGAGGATCTTTAGTAGTGAACAAACCGTCCTAGTAGGGGTGCATGCTGACTAACACTGAATATAGGCTTAATAAAATAGACATGAAATACGGGAGCAGGCGTCCACTCCAAACACGCCCAGGCACACCGGAAGTCATACTCAAGCGGCTATCTGAATCGACAAAGACATATGAATAACTATAATAACATAAGAATAGAACATGAAGAGGGACTTTTTCAAACCAACTTGACTATATGGCTTTCAATTCAACGAGCGTATACACGCCTTCCTTTACAGCTTAACACTATATAGCCCTTGGTTCCAGCGCGTCAAGCGTATTCGCACCACTCAACGCTGTAAGAGAGATCAAACAACTATATCCCCGGTATGCATCGATTCCTACCGTAAGTGAGCCGGACTTCACCAACAATGGAAAATTGACTGGCAGACTGAGCCCAGTGGTAGGGAACCGAAAGCTCAACTTGTGGAAATTGTGGCCATTTCCGCTATTTCGTTTATCTCTAAAACTCATGCCGGTTTGTATCGCTTCTGTTTATAATTTCCCTCTTGGATATCCCCTAATCCAACTTTGATTAGCTGAAAGTTACAATGGCCCGAGAACACTGTGATTCTCGACTCAACGTGCCTGTGATAGACAACAGACAGAGAGTCACAGTCCTCGCGCAGGCTTTATTACGGTAAGCATTATATGCGGTGGTAACGCTCCCTGGCTATATATATATATATATATATATATATATATATATATATATATATATATATATATATATATATATATATATATATATATATATATATATATATATATATATATATATATACAGCGGACATTCTCAGTGTATATACCACAGGCTTTTGATCCGAACTGCTAAGCTTGCGGTTTATAGATAGCCTTTTCTTATGGTAATAAATTCAGTGAATGCAATAAGCACACCTCAGCTGTCTTATTTTGTCCAGCCTGCGGTGGACTATAAGATGAATTAACGTACAACTTTACGACGTATAATATACTTACATTTGACACCGTCACTGGTTAGGCTCTGGTATTGCATGCATGCTTCTGCGCACAACGACTTTAATCAATTCAAAACATTTCACAAAACATCATTTCTGATTTTTTTCTTCATTAAAAGCTATGATTGTGTAAAAATTATACAATTTCCGATGCAAAATGCATACCACTGACAAAATCAACTTTTAGTTTTTGTACAAGAGCTCATTTTGACAGTGTTTGATTTGAATAGAATAGAATAAAGCATATATCATGTTTGCGCAAGCAACCACCAGCTATCACTAAGGGCTACCTCTGCAAGATGAACGCTTTAACACTTTGTCATCCATTGTGATAGCGGGCCACTATATTTGATATCCCTGTATTATGTCGTCATGTTTTCCGACAAACTCTGTTTGAATTCACTCAGCGTTTTAGAGTCTGCTTCAGACTCTTTGTGAGGAAAATTGGCTGGAATATGGTAAACATCATCAGGTTTTTCTAAAACAAGGTTAGATTTAATGCATACGGAGACAGATACCGGAGCAAATTATTAGTAAATTATGCATTTTGTTCATAAGACACATCCTCCCTGTGTAAATCGCCTTCCTAATTTCCAACTGATGCACAATGTTTAGACATAGAGAGTGCCAGGGAATACGGCAAATATACTTTCTTGAGTGCAAGGCAAAGCTTTGTTTACCAATACATTGGTTATTGGAGAGGTGACAACAGAACACTTTTTTCTGTTCTACAGTTTATATAATTGACATTTGTGTAATGACAGCATGTATATGTATGTGCGTGTGATACAGTGGTATTGTAAAATGATGAGAAAACAGGATAATGCCTCATGCAGCAATTATATTTGAAGGGGTATTCACTGTATTCTATCTGTCCAATCGCGTCGCTCTTTGGCTTCACTGATATTAATTATTAACAGCAGTCATATGACAGAACAAGACTTTATGAATTTATTTATTCATTGGGTGTTTTACACCGTACTCAAGAATATTTCTTGAGTCCGGACGACGGCGGCTAGCATTATGGTGGGAGAAAATCGGGCAGAGACAGGGGGAAACCCAAGACGATCCGCAGGTTGCTGAGAGACCTTCCCACGTGCGGCCAGATTAAGACTTAAGGAGACCTGTTATCTGATGGTGACTAATTAGATGTCAAAACAGGTCTTTATTCAGGCTAGGCTCATGTCTGTTCTAACATCATATACACCCTAATTGCTGTATAAGGTATATGAGCACACAACAATTCTTGACATGGCAAAAGCACAAAATCAACACCAATTAAATCTCAAATTAGAACAAAAATGTACAAGCCTATACGTGAAAAATACTATATATTGTCTTTTAGGCAAGAGTTAAAATAATCTGTGTTGCATATTAATATTTCAGGAAATAATTGTTTGTATTGAAATTAACAAATTTGGAATCATGTTTTAATACTGAAAGGTAATTTCCTTGATACATTATATGTGATACTTCTATGGTTTGATGTTTATCTACATTTATACTTTAAGTACATCGATAAAGTTATAGTTAATAAAAGCTCTACATAATCACTGATGAAAGATACGGGCTCTATTGTTTTGTATAATGCCACTGCGAATTTAGGTAAGCTACACCAGGGTGTGTCCTTCAAAAAAAGTGTCTCAGTCTAAGAGTTAAAACTAAGTTAAATGACATTTAAGGACAAAGTGATACGTTTTAATAAAATGTGCAAGATTTCTTAAAATTAAAGTAGATAAAAACAAATCCTCTTGGACAAATTGTTTTCCATCTCGAAGATACATGATATTCTTTTTCACAATATTATATATCCTGGGGCGGGTACCTTAATACAATGTACATCTATTTGTAAACCGCCGATAAGCCTACACATATATTTTAACATAATTAAGTATGTGTATTAAATTCTGAACAGATATCTTGCTGGCTCCTTCAGAAAACTTTTGTACTGACTAGTTTTGATAGTGAAATTTTAACTGTTTCAGAAAATGAGGTGCAAATTTCAACATATCTCACTTTATATACGCATGTATATTGATGCATTTTTTCCTTATCCTAAAACGCGAAAATTTGTATGAATCCGATGATCTTCAAATATAGGCCTAAGTAGAACCTACGCATTTCGCACTTTCCCGCACTTTTAGTCTAAATCAGTGTCATTACTATACCCGTGCATTTCACGCCAGGTGTGCCGATATGACAGACAGTCGTTAAGTGACTGTAAGACACAGTCATGAAAGCGCGGACACCAATCATGCATGTGTTATCATTGTAACTATTGCTTCATTGCTCCCTCTAATGTAAATTTATGTCAACTAAAGACGGTCGGAGTTCCGTTGTCTAATCCATAACAAAGGACACTTACAATCTGTGATCGTTATTGATTTTACGTCCCGTAGACGGACTCCGGACTGTCGAATACAGTCTGGTGAGTGAAGTTGTGGTATGGCTAACGCCCGCTCCGGGTAACTCCTTGCTAGCGCCTATACGCAAGATTCCTGCTCGATGTATGCAGTTGTCTGCACGTGAGTTTGACTTCCGGAACACAGGAGTTTTCCCACGGTGACACTGTATGGAATATGTGGATGGGTTATATAGGAAACAAAGTGTTTATGGGCATAATGGGTAGGGAAAGTCACCCTTAGGTAATTTAAATTTTAGAATAGGCATACTTGTTAATTCCCAAAAAGCCTCTCTTGTTCAAAGATTTCTGCAGCATTGACATTGTTCGATGTTTTTTTTTTTTTAAATTTAAGACAATTTAAAATTTATAAGCTGACAAGTTGAAATGTGAAAAAAAGCATATACAAACGAAAGACACTTGGTTGATTCTTTTTGTACATTAAGATATTACCAAATATTCAACCAGCCAGAGATTTGGATATAATTTGGAAATCCAAAAAACCAAATAACCATATTAAATAAACTCACTTTCACTCTACAGTGTAAAGAGGACGGTCACAGAAGGGGTGGAATGCATGTAACCCGAAATTATAGCCCAAACGGTTGAGGTTTCCAAGATAGGCGGAGAAGAGGTGAACCGGTGAACATTTTCTATTCACTAGATCACGTTCAACGTGTTACCGAGCCTTAGTCCGAATATGCAGGAGGGATATTTACCCCTTTTAGCAGTTGTAAGCGGCCAGTTCGGCATATGTACACACTCGAGATCTCAGTCAAAGTAGTTGACTACACATCGATTAAGTTGTGGACAAATCCTTCAAAGAATTAACATCGACAGCTATAACAGAACCCAGGGTTTTGTGCCGACGTCTATACACACTAAGTCCACTGCACAACAAAAACTCAATTCATGCAATAGAGGATACGCTACCAGCCTCACTGGTTAAACAATAGCCATTTTATAAGTCTCATTCTACAGATGTGTGCGAAACGATGTACGGCAGTTTTCAACCGGTCCTTTTGAGACAATCACAACATATACATATGGACTAAAACAGAAAATAGGACCTGATCCCTAATGCAAACAAAGAACAACACGTTAATCTTTGGCATCTAAATATTTTAATGAAATTAATGATGGGGTGAAATTACACGCAAATGAATGTGGATGTTCATCTGATGTTTAACAAAAATGTACTATGTATATACAAGGACGTAGACCGACGTATAAATAAAGACAACTGGTCTTCACAACTATTAAGCATTTCGTCACTTTGAAGATGAAGTATAATTTTAAAAGTCATCATTTATTCTAGAACATTATGTTTAACTTATACCATTGTGTTTTCTGTTAAAATAATTAGCACAATCGAGCGTTGCCATATCATTTCACTTTCAGTGAGAGTTTTCACGTCGATATCTGCAGCACACATATATAGTAACGTTTTTTCAGAATCTTTCAAAATAGCAAATTATATTTTCTTGTCAATATGGACTTTTGTTTTAAAAACATTTTTAAAGAAATCATAACAGCATCTACTTTGTTAATGTGGACACAAAATATGAACAGCTTTTAGGTTTAAAAACAAAGAAGAAAGAAAAATTCACGTTTTTTTCATATAAGGCACTGCCGTTTGAATTTATATTTTAAAGCTATAACATAGAAAGATTAGTGACGATGAAAATAAATAAAGAAATCATACATTGCACCATATGAGTGTGTTTTTTGGCTTTATCGCCATGCTAACGCCGATAAATCTAGGGTGATTTCTTAGGGTACAGTTTTAAAAACATTCAGATACGGTAACGGGAGTGTATCAGAGATATATTTGTACGGTCCCCTGTTGCCATAGATTCAGACGCCAAGGTTACAGTCTAAAATATTCCACCCCCTGTTACCCCGATCTATCTGAAGGCAGTATAGTTCATACTCACATACCGGTATACTATACCAACGACGTGTAGACTAGGCCCAAAGTATCGGTATATTAACCTTTATGTATACCTCAATATACACAACTACACAGATTACAGGCGTGGGCCACCTGACGGCCGATAGTGTCATGTACGCTGTCAGTCTCGGCTCACAACACATGGGATAATCAAAGTTCCTGCGGAAAGTCGTGCTGTTGTCGATATATTCACATGCGATGTTCTCTGTCCTAGGCAATGCAGAAATTGCACTATCTCCAACTGTGTGAGACTCTGTTGTTATGAGGACTGGGAATTAAAAATTGGGTCAAAATGGGACGGGCACCTGTGCGACGTTATATGTATACTGCCTGTGACATGGCTGTCAACGCAACTATGAACGGAAACATAAGCTGCCTAAAAGATTCTATTTAGAACAATGAGTGAGTGGCCGGTCCTATACAGGGGTACAGACATGGTGTTGACCACGTGGAGAGCCCGGGTTACCACCACCGCGTCTGGGGCTGCATCAAAGGATGGCTATAACTCGGTAACACATTCATATTGTTCATATTCATGTTCACGTTTAAGTTCACCGAGCTCATGTTATACGATGAGTTCATGGAGCTCGCCAGTGAGGAGTTCATGTTGGGGTTCATACCACTGAGAGAGCTCATGGACATGGAGTTCATAGGGTTCACATGGGATAAACTCCCGGAGCCCATGCCAAGGTTATGATGCTGAAGCTGGAGTGGGTCCTGTGATTTTACAAGACCGTTGACACTGTTGGGTTGACAAGGTTTGCCGTCCCTGACTAGCACAGGTACAGCCACACGCCGGGGAGACGGGAGTGGATTCATGTCCAACCCTTTCTCCTGTCGTTGGCGCTTTAACTTGTAGCGGTGATTTTGGAACCATATTTTCACCTGCGTCGGGGTGAGTCGTATAATGCTGGCAAGATGCTCACGTTCCGGAGCTGAAAGGTAACGCTGTTGCCGAAACCGTCTCTCCAACTCATAAGTCTGTGCTTTTGAAAATAAAACTCTTCTTTTTCTCTTTTTCTGACTTTCTGAACTTTGCTGGTTGTTGTGAGAATCGCTGCTGTTGTTATTGTCACTACAATTCAGTTTGGAAGGTTTAATGTCTTCGGAGCTGCAGTCGGAGTGAGGTGACCCCTGACTACAGTCACTTCCAACCGGAGAGTGCGCGTGGTTGTTACCCGAAGAGAGCTGCGCCAGGTCTGAAAGAAATATATATATTTATGTATATACATAAAAAATAAAATGTAAAAAGGCGTAAAGTACGACGCGTTCAGTTTTCTACTTGGATGGAAAACAGCCATGACCTTGTATCAAATCACGGCACCGATGCGAAGAGCAAACCCTCGAAAAGTAAATGGAACATGGCACTGTAGGTGTTTCCTTTTTCATATAGCAATTACACACACATTTTCAGGACAAAAAAGCGGACGATAATGCAAACAGCTGCGTTCTTACAGAGCTATAGTAGATGTATAATTATATCTTGCGTCGCCACGTGAAGATCGCATTTTGCGAGGCCTGAGATTTTTGCCAAGATAATATGATATATATACATACAGATCTGGTATGTAGACTTACTTGAATATTGCATATGCTCATTATTCTGTAACCACCGAGTGTAAGGGTTCTCGGCGCTGTCGTAGTAAGAACCGACCACGGGTAGATCCGGTACCTCCGGCACACTGACGATGGAGAGTTGACCGCTGTTGACAGTACGTGTTCCGGTCTGCCCGGGGCTACAACTCGCCTTACCCTCCGGTAAGTCCAGAATGTCTTTGACCGTGAAACTACTCGTCTTCGGCCCTCCACTCATCGCCATCTGAGTATCCATCTGGAGGGAATGGAGAGAAAAACTTAAGTTGTCAAGAACACTTGGCCTATGTCAATATAGAGCGAGGCAAATCGGGAGTGTTCGGTGCTGCACGAGTATGTAGGCAGGGCAACGACTTGACTTTTAAAGAGACATGTCTCTAGCGGGCATTCGCTGAAGATCAGGTATTAGTGAGTCAAATTGCCTTTCCCTGGAGTATATAGCATATATAAAGAAAACCCAATGGAGTGTGTCCTGTGGTAGTTGTCAACCGCTCTGATGGTCGCGCCGATACGCCAATCGCTGGCTGCTCTGGCAGAGCGCCGTTATAGAGGGGCGTGGCCACTGGCCGGCCAGAGCGATCAGAACCCGGCGTCAATTTGTCACACGCTCCCGCCCCGCTTTGATTGGCCAAATAAAGCTGCTGTTATCTTCTGAAGCACGATATTGATTTACTATCAAAGGTGGTCTTCACCGTGATATTGGCCGCACGGGCTATCTCCATAGTCAGTGCGACTGTCTAAGCATCGCTCCCAGACACATGACGGAGTTCGTTCAGTTGTTAAGCCGTAAACCTTAAACCCGAGCATCTGGAGAGATAACCTACATAATATATCCAACATTTCCTCTTTCTATTGAATATTCGGTGTTAGGCATCAATGCTATTTTAGCGCCAGTTTGAAACCCCTCAGGCCATATAGACAGGTGTCAAGGTACTAAGGATTAAGGTGTGAACAATTAGACGGCTAGGTGAATCCGCACTATAATACATTACACCTCTTTGCCGCACCTTGCTGTTCATTTTCGCTCACATTGTATTGCTTGCTGATCGGCTAAAAGCGCAGTATAGGTCAGTCTATATTACAGCAGGATGTGCCCCGGGTATTTCGCTGACACCCTGGTCGTGTTCAAGGCAAATCGTTCTGTTTCACAAGAAAAGATTGTCAGTTCAGTTCACAGAAAAATATTAGCCACTAAAGCGTAATTCTAGTAACGCCTTTGCCGTATTGTAATAACGTAATGTTCTTAGAACGAAGATATAGCACAGGAAATTACCTAACTGATCGAACTAGAAATTATGACTGAAATACCTTAATCTTCGGACAAGTTTTACAGGTCGTTTTCTCACTTATGTACGAATATCCACGGTGGACGAACATATAATGGTATTAAATAATAATGATGAATTTTGGTCAATTTATTTTTTTACTGTTTTTCTACATTGAAGAGACATGATAACAGGTGTGTCACAAAAAAATTAACATAAATATAAAATTTACAATGTTCTATATAAGTAGCATAATTAAAAATGTGTCGGGTTGATAATTTATGTATCATATTTGTTTAAAAGGTGATATTACAACATGCCAGATTTAATGTAAGTGTTTCAGTATAAAAAGAGGCCTACTTAGCTATACAGTATATCTTAGAACTGAAATACATAAATAATTTTACGATTTCAGTATATATAAGCTCTCAGAATAGTATGATGATACACTTACTGAGATCTGGTTGTTTATGTGGCATGTTATGCAGATGAAAAACCAGCAAAAAACCGCATCACCATTCTTAATAAAACATTTACAGCCGTTTTTTTTAAACGTCACAGATAATTTAACCAACTGTTGCCACTGATATTAAGTGCTATCATTATGAAGGATGGAACATGGCCAACATGAAGTAAAAATTCCCGTCTCACTGAAAGGCACAGTGACTTTCCTGGCATACTTTGGTCAGAGAGTATAGTACAAAATAAAAACCCAAACATTTATGTTCATACCTGATCATGATTTAGTAGAGCTCACGGTCCACGCTGTCGGGTGTATATGTACAGTGTTAGATGCGACACGGGTAATAGTCTTTATACATTTTTTATTTCGTTGCTATCGACTCGGGTGACGGTATAACTAGTAAAGAGTAGGCCGTGAAGTACCAAGTGACTCGTTATTTACAGATAGCCCCTATATCGTAATAATGCCGGATCAGATTATGTATGGCGGTCTTGACATTTGATTTACACCGTGATTTGCCTATCATAATACTTTGTTTGAATGGTATAGTTCCTGTGTCAAACATCTTGCCTGCAAACGTCGCCCCTTGACGGAAATGCTGGGTAGGAAAACATTTGCATGTCAGGTAGAGGGTCGTAAAAGCGAAATGGGTAAGGCGACAGTAGGTGGACTGGATTGAGGCCAGACAGGAGACGATCCGTCGACAATGACAGTTATCTTACAGCGGAATAAAACAGCTTTCAGGATGAGTTTTCAAAATGATATGTACCGAAGAAAGTCAGTGACAAAAGCTAGAATATTTCAGTAGGGGATCGGATGTCAGCGTCCGACAGAACACACCGATAGCGCATGTCTCGTTGAATGGTATATGCGTCATTTTTGTCTGATCCAAAGTTTAATGTTTTAAATTTCTGGAGATCTGAGAATAGATAGTCTGGAGCAGTGGTTGGGTTTAAGCGCAGAGAGATCGAACAGCCCGATACTTATCACAACGAACGACAGACCAATGACGCCGTTCTTAAAGAAAGATTCTATTGTTATTTTAATTGCGAAATAAAAATTTCGGGGTACGTTTGATTAGACACAGCTCTTGCACGACCCGACCAAGAGTTATAGAGCGCCAAAACTTTTTTCTTCTTGTTTTTTCGGGGTGGGGGGACGGAGGGGTTGGCTTGCTTTATGAGGATATCGTCGATGAGTTGTTCAAATCGTGGCGATAAGGAGCAAAATTTTTCAAATTAATTTGCGTTAAATTTCCATTAATTTGTGTCAAAAAGCAGACTAGTTTACATACGAATAGACATTAACCTTTTCATAGGATGGTGGAGCAGGGTGATGGAGGAGTCAATGGGGCTTATTATGCTAGCGATTGGCCAATACACGTAATAAAGGAAGAAAGGATTTAATGGCATGGACGCTGTCAATTTTCGTGAGTAACGCGGGTTAGGGTTTTCAGAAAAATCTGTCAGACCGTTGCCGTCCAGAGCAAGCCGTGGCGGGGTAAGGAAAACACTGTCGACAATCGAGTCAGATTCTCAATTTCATACAAGTCTATTTTACGCGATTAATATTTTAATATCCCTCGTAGGCTCTTAAGTGGTTCACAATCTCATTAATTCTGTTCAAATTTGCACTGGTTTCCGTTTACAAAAGGCGACAGAGCTCGCGCCATAGAGACTTTGCTTACTTGCTCTGGCTAAGGGCGCATTAGACACAGCGTCTGCCCTCTACCACGGCCCAAGCCATCCACCTAGACAAACAACACCGCAAAATCACCCACTTTGCTCGCCTTTTCCACCAACATTTGAATATATTATCTTTCCATGCTGACCATGGACTAAGTGCCATATACAGTGTGGCTGAAGAAAGAATACATTGCACACTGTCATCTGTCGATCTCTATGGCCAACTGTCCGCCTAGAGGTCTCTAGCTTACATTCGCAGCTTGATACGTATACATGTAAGAAAAGGGGCGTTTCTTAAGTGACACCTATATAAAGTGGGCCACTCATGATCACCACTTACTCCACTCGAACTCAGAAATGACAAGAACTTTAGTTTATAAAATGTATATGCAAGTCCCTATTTCATGGATAGTTTATTGGTTGGTATAGGTTGAAGTTATTGGCGTCTCATTCAACTGGATGATGTGCGCCACAAACAATACAAAGATATGCATGAATCACTATATGCAGAAAACAAAATATCGAGTGATAAAAAGATACACTCCTGGGATCTTTTACACACCCTCTCACAAAACTCACTAGATCTTTATTTGGCAATGACGCCGCCTATATCTGAAGTTTCCCCCGGACTCTGCCTAGCCCCCCCCCCCCCCCCCCCCCAACAACTCCCCATAAAGCTGGCCGCCGTCGTATAAGTGAAATATTCTTGAGACCGGCGTCTGTCTGAAATTTTGCGTTCACAGGAATACCGTACTATTAAGTTTCTTTATAAAGCAGGGGCCTCCGTGGCTCAGTTGGTTAGCGCGCTAGCGCAGGGTAATAACCCAGGAATCTCTCACCAATGTGGTCGCTGTGAGTTCAAGTCCAGCTCATGCTGGCTTCCTCTCCGGCCGTACGTGGGAAGATCTGCCAGCAACCTGCGAATGGTCGTGGGCTCTGCCCGGTTTCCACCCACCATAATGCTGGCCGCCGTCGTATAAGTGAAATATTCTTGAGTACGGCGTAAAACACCAATCAAATAAATAAATAAATCTTTATAAAGCGATCAAATATAAGAAAAACAACGATCAGATTATGTCTGTAATGTAGTTTATAGTTCTAAACATCGCATAAATGTAGCACCAGTTTTCAAAAAAGGTAGAAATCGGGAAGAGAGCGGTGCGCTTCGGTGTTCCATGCATTCATGTATATATATTTGAAGGTAGGCCTTCTAGCTTTAATATGTTTATTGGCGAGTCAACTAAAAATAACCCTATTAACCTATGAAAACACCTGACAGGTTGTTTTCATGCGGTAATAGGGAGTGGTAATCGGGTAGCGTGTGGGGAGATATTTACATGTGATATACACCAGGTATATTGGGGTGCAGGAAGGCTAATGTAGATCCTTATAATTGGGCGCACCTGAAGTTGAGACTACTGCGGTGAAGAAACTGTGAAGTAAGGCTTAGCGGTACGGGCCAATTATCCAGACAAAATCACACAAAGCAGTCACTTACAGTCCATCAACCCTTGAAAGACAACATTGGTCGTTTTCACTCAAGTCAACGGTCGTGCTAAGACGCCCTGGCATTGCCCCGAAAGCCTCTTAGAGGAGGCGCGTGCACGGCTCAACGGATCTATGCAAAAAAAACTTTTTCAACACAATTTGTGAAAAGGCCACCGATGGCTTCCTTTTTTATACTTGATACTGAAGCCCCCGGGTAGGGCAGGCATCTAACAGACTGATATAAACGGTTCATGAAATAGACATGCGAATAAATCGATGGAAATCGACTTAGTGCATATATCTGGAAACGCACGTCCGCTTTCAGTTAAGATTCTTTATGAACTGCCTAGCAGTATATGAAATTCGCTTGGCTAGTGAACACATTGTTGCTGGGTTATGAACCCAGAATATAGCCCTACATCGCGTTTAAGTTTCCAAAAGTCACATTTCACTTGCACAACTGGAAGATAAACATAAGTTAGTTTCTGGAAATGGCCGAAAAGAAGAAAAAGACAGAACAAATTTATGTTTTATAGATATATAGCAATTTATCAGGAACGAAAACAAATTTCGGTTATAAATTATAGAATTTAAAAAGACTCTCTAAATGCATCACATATCATGCCGTATGAAGCAGAATGCACTCAAAAAGTCCATACACATTTTAGCTATTTTTCGTATATGCGAGATATCTTCACTTTTACCATTTGGTAAGTGCGTGATGCTATAATACTTACTAGTATATTCTAAACCTATATATTAGGTCTTCAATCATGGCGTAGCAATTCACGTCAGCTTCCTTTGCGGCGCCCGATTTACTGGCTGTAGGTGACAAAATAAGCTAAATGTGGTTGGCTTCCGCAACTTGCGTTTCTCCCGCACAGATGATATGCGATGACGTAAGGCTGTTTCTAAAGGAAGCTTACGTGGAAGACAATTTGGGATAAATTATGAAGACAAGAACCTTTTAAAAAGAGGATATTTTTCGTTAATTTTCATAACAGTCTTCACAGAGGACACAAAACGGTTTTGTTTAAGACCTGACACCTTTGTGCGAGAAAATCGATGGATGAACCGATGAACTCTGAAAATGAAACTATATCATGGGTTGATTTTAATATTCTTTGTCAGATGTGTCAACAACAATGGCAGATGGAAAAGCAAAATCTGGACGGCGCTTCCTCAGTGTCAGGTTCACAAAACACGATAACAGTCTTACACGAGGCCTGATAATCTCCTGCTCAGGAAAGCAGGGGGTGGGGTGGTGAAGAAGACGGGGTGACAGTGTGTTTAGGAGAGAGGAGAGAGGAAAGCCACGGACAGATAAATTACAATCACCAATACAGTTAGCGATCAAAGAAGAAGACCGACGTATGTGCATTTGCACTTGCCTGACAATGTTCACTTATACACAATAATCTGATTTGCTTTAAGATTTACTTTCACCGTAATCCGTATATCTCTGTTCACAGCACTTGACTACCTGCTGATAGTGCAGCGAACACATACATACATGGGGGTGATAATGGCTGACAATCAGCCGGACCTGTGTGGATATTGAATTAGATGGTTGATAGATTGACTGTCCCACCAAGACGTTGGTGACGCTGGAATGCAGCAATGCTTGGTGGCAAAGCCTAAACTCACGCTATATATCTCCACGCCATTGTCTGGCCGGCGGGATCGCCTGAGGTACAGCCCAGATGTTTAACCCAAGCAAAATGTTTGTTGTTCGGGAAATTGATAGCGAAGGTTGAACTACTAAATCTTATTTTATTCGGACCTACCTGACGTATACTTTTATGATTTGCAAATATTTCTGTGTGCTCTGTGTGTCTGGCGTGGAATCGAGTCTGTGTCATGAGGAAGGTACGGTATGTACACAAGGACGCGCAGCGTATTATACATACACTGTTTCGGGGGAGATGTGTGTATATATGAGCATGGATATATTTCCCGGTCCACCGACGTATGATTCACCGTTATCTTGTCATACCATAGCCACCTTTGATCCTCCCAATAAGTCCTTGATTAAATTTCAGTTGAATTATAGGCTCGTGAAGTTCATCAAACTGCATGTTAGATACCTACGTGGAGTACACGAAGCATTTTCATATGTAAGCAAAAAAAGCTTGTGAGGACCTTTGGCTCACTTTTATCCAAGAACAGAAATACGTTGCCCGGGAACGCAAGCAGACGGGCTTCAAGAAGAACTTAAGTTAAAGAGAGTTTACGACACAACGATATAATCTTCTGTAGAGAGGTGAGCACTTTCCCCTAGCAAGATTTGAGATGGCAAACTTCAAACTCTTAACCCCAGTATTGCTTTCTCGATGAACGAATTGTAAATTATTTTTTTAACTGAGCAAATCTCAGTGACAATGGATTGTACCTACTTGATACATTCTTGAGGGCCTCATCGACGTAATAGCTTAATAAACTATCAAACGTGCATTACGCATGCGCGTAGAAATCGTAATGTCGCCATTGTCGACACAGGTGAAGAGCCTCTTTCATAGTATACATGTATTAATCGTTTGTTTATACCGGAGTATTTCTGTCTTCAAGTAGATACCAAACACTACTTTAACCTTTAACCCTTTAATCCTCGACGGAGAGACCACACTATACTTCTTGTGAACCAGAAGTAGTCACGTGGCCTGCTATAACGATGACTCAGTAGGTATGTTCACGTTCATAACGCCATAATAGCAATGCATGTAGCGCAGACGTATTCGCAGTTGATGCGTATATCTAAAACATACACACCGGAATGTATTTGATTTAGCAATTAAGTAAATGTTTACACCAGCGCCGCTATAAAACCTTTTATGAGGGCTTTGCGTTAAAAAAAAACACCCATTTACTTGCTGAAATTATCTATTTGTGAAGTGGCGAAACACGCCTAACTAAATTAGTGCGTGCTATAGCCATTATAGGAAACCGTTCCTTTGACTAACAATTCCCTTTTGAAAATACAGAAAAAAATGTACCGCATTCGATGAAACTAAAGTCATATAATACAATAAAAATAAAGCACAATGGGTAAAGTCGACATATATACATACATCTAAGCAAAAGTGTTTCGACTGATAGAGTGTCGTGTTATATATAAACATAAAACATATAATGTTCTTGTTATATCAGATGAAGGTCACGGTATAGTTGTGATAGCCTTAATTTCTTCACTCCTTTCTAATGTCCAATCAAATAAAATAAAAAAATAAATAAATAAATAAATAAATAAATAAATAAACAAAAAAGGAATCCATGGCACGTCCGCAGGTAAGTAATACAGTGTCGCGTACATGTAACAAAAAGCTAACTTTTGTTAACTAAAATGTCGCAATGTATTCACCGACTATCTTTGTATAGCCTCAGATTACAGTTGATATTCAACTGATATCGACCGCTTCCTGTTAACGATATCGGCTAGCGTGCCTACTAATGCCTACATGAGTGTCTACTCAGATGTGTTCCTCTTTTCACGTATAAGGTAACATAGGCGTCTTTTCCTGTCATATCACTGACAAAGATTTCGATTAAAACCGAAGAAAAGAAACTTTCGTACGAGTCATCAAAGCAGTCTCAAGTCTTCATACACTCATACAAAAAAACCACTTGTTTTGAAATCTAACACAGCATTTTGTGTTGTTTTGTTTTTTTTTATTCAAGGCAGAAATGTGTTATCGCAACACAAACACGTGTTATATAAATGTGAAGTACACACACGTTTGTGTTTCGAATATATCAGAAAACTTTTCTTGGAAAGAACACAAGTCCTGTTGACAAGTGTATACACCACATGTCAACAGGAGGTGCAATTTTTATCTGCAGTAAATAGCTTTATTTTTAAGTCTGTCAATCAGTCATACAGTCAGTCAGATTTATGACATCCTATCTGATGTCTAACATGGGCCTTTCACTTAACGAGAGACTTGACTGCAATGCGAATTAGCCGTTTTGGGATATTGTTATAGACCTACCTGTTGCAAAGTTGTGCTTGCATACAGATTGAAAAAGGACGAATATGTAGACCTCTACTTACAGCCCTCGGTTCAGAGTTCGCATAGGTAACGTACATCTCCTTCAACCATCAGCCACATACGTTAAATTACCCACTCTTACCTGTGCAGGTGGCGTTGATAGATACTTACAGGTCAATCTCAAAGATCAAAGTCACACCGCTGTCAAACTTGTCCATGTTCTCACCTTTAGTACTTTGAAATGACCTTAAATGTGACCTTTTTTTGCCATCGGTTCTTACCTGCTACTATAACAGAATGCTGATTTCTGATATGTGATTGACGGTGTGTAGACGTTACAAAAAATAATATACTCACTAATAAATTTTTATACCAATACACAAATTCGTGATAAGTTTTGTTTTGTAAAAAAAAAACAGAATATATTACCGGTACACCCATAAATGTTAAGCCAAATTGTTGTAATGATGAGTTTTAAGTAAACAAGGTATGATCATTGGATTATTTCAAGCATTTAAACGAACGGCAATAGGTTTTATCTAATTCATGGCGTAAACTCACTTTTTCGCATGTCACAAATAGCAACATATGCATAGTGGCTAAATTCCGTTGATCCACATTTAATAAATACATGTTTTCTTTCAATAAACCTACCAAATTACAAAAGCGGTATTCAACAATTTTATTTTAAAAAACCCATCTAAATGACATGTTTTTAGTGAATGTACAGATTGGAAATCTGTAAAATAAAAAATCAAAGGTGTGCAAAGATACAATCCTCAAAATGGACAGGGGGTGGCAATTTCTGCTGTCTATCAATTAACATTGTGCCTGACAAAATGGAGAACGGTGCACATTCTATAGGAGCAGGGTGCAGCACCCTTCTAAAAAAAGCCTAGCCAGGGGTTTGATTTCCCGTGGCATGTCGATCTGATTTGCCACACCGTGCCGTAAAGCGACAACTTTATATCACAAAGGGGCGTTACTGAGTTGTCGTAACATCGTAAGTCAAGGGAGGCTACCATACGTGAAATATCAACATTTCCAAACACCTCCAGTATGTTTGCCAGCACAATTACACAACAACAGGTGTATAAATGTAACCCCCCTCAGACACGACGAAAAGCGGATGCGGGAAGCGCAATTAAGCCGAAGTGCAGTTACAACGCAGGCAATGCACACTATCGAAATCAGGCATACATCAACGTTCATCCCCGTGAGTTGTCAAACTAGGAAGGTGTAAGTTTACAGTTTACAGTTTACATCAGTCCAGACCTATAAACTGAGAATAATATGCAACGTAACACACATGTACTCTTCAGACGTCAGACACATCTAACCCAGAAATATAAACTGAGCATTACCAGGCAACACAGCACAAAGACACACAGCAGTAATAACACGATCAAATGCATTATTCATTGGTAAAAAAAAAATAGTAGATTGAAAGAAGAAAATAGTCAGCAACTCCAGACAAGCTCTAAGTATCAGCATGCACAATTAACTTTAAACATCATACGAGTACAAATATAGGCTTTAAAACCAAGAATCGTTATTCCAGCTAGATACTAATGAATCGGTAAGATAAACACAGGGGTCTCATGCAATGTATGTTTGTGGGTCAAAGTAATGAAAAATCACCATGCACAAACTTTGGAAGTGGTTCTCATTTGCGGTAGGAAATGAAACAATACGTGTAAAATGATCAAAGCGCCGGAGCCCTATTGACTCCTTCTAGCACAGGTTATAGCTAAGTCTCCTTCGTTGGGTTGCTAGCTCTGATAGCTCGTACACAATAGCTTATATATGGGCACCGTATTTGGATATATAGTTCCCATTGTATTGCTACGTAACCGCAAAATAATTCCATACTATACGCTAAATGTTATGCGTTTATGCTCGTAATTTCCCCTGGTAGGCATATAAATTCCATACTTCACAGGATGTATAAACAAACACGGCTTCACATGTAGTAATACCATACATGTAGAAGGGTATTTGCATACACTTTAAGCGATAATATTCCGTCTACTTCAGTGAGTGAACAGTGCAATAGTCATTTCGAATTGTCTTGATTATTTTGTACAGTTTATAGATTATAGTCCTCACGTAGTCTGCACTTTGTTTGCTTACGTTTGACTGTTCTGGAGTGCTTTTGTTTATTAACGTCAGCCTGGAAGGATATGTTTAAAGTTCTAGCTCCAGGGCAAGGTCGATGTTAATACTGATCTCAAATCTGCTAGAGAGCTTCGTAAGTTACAGGTTAAGGACGTCAATGGTTTCTACTTGAAGGCAAATACATCAAAACTTTCCAGCTATTAGGGAACTGGAGAGCTTTCACGCTTCATCGTTAAGCCACTGTCCGCCAATGGATTTCCTTCCGTTTTAACTCCAAACATATGGACGCGTGTTCAACGGGCGCTCATTCCGCCAATTTGTAACAATCACGGGAGAATAACGCGCTATTGGAGAACGTTTAAAGTGGTTTGTCTGCGCTCCAGGACGCCGGCTAAATCACACGAAAACCAGAATTTACGGAGCTATTTCCTCCTAGCCACGACCTTATTGTTTAATAGGTTTCCATGGTAACTGAAAGAACACGGTCAATAACCCGAGCCGCGATTAACTAACGTTTCGCCTCGCGTGAAAATGAAAGCCGTCACTTAAAAGGGGTTTTATGAAAAGAAACTGTTCAAGAATTAAGGATCCTGATGTTTTTTGACGACACGGCCTCTCGGTTATATTATTTTTTTTACCTGAGTATGGCGTGCATCTCTCCCCTGGGAAATGCGTTTAACTCCATCGGCAGCCCCACTCAAGGCGCTTTACGAGTGGAGAGCGTGTCGAATTAGTCCATAATCCAGCCACTCTTCCCATTAAGCGATGCGTTTCCACAGCGGGCTTATTAGGGCCTTATGACTTGTCGTTATCAATATCACGGGGCCAATAAAAGATGAACCAATATTTAACTGCAACGCGAATACAGCAAATCAATTGATTCTCTGAGACGTGTTTGCCGTGAGTACGAACCCGTGTGAATTAACATGTCTAGAGCGATTGAGACAAGCGCAGTTGAACGTTTCATCCTGTGCACTCCATGATGGATTGGTTCCATTATAGAGGGCGACATCGGGCAAGTCGTGTGAATTAGTATTTACCTACAATACCACTGGGAGACTGAAGGATCAGTGAAGGTAATTCTGCATAAACTGCATTGGAAACTCCACAAATACTGATGTCCTCTCAAAGTATACATCGTTTGAAAAGCTTGCAAGCAAAGAGAGTACAAATTATACTGACACACACAAATATATAACACGTTTGGCAGTTTCTGTTACCTGGGTACATCACCACAAATAAACTTAATCGGTTTTACGTTGCGTTTGTTTTCCAGTATGTTAGGGGTTCTGGATATTTCTCAGATTCCGTTGCTTAATTAAGTCAATGTTCAAGAAATAATGATCAGTCTTTATAGACACACATACATTTCATGTGAACGTATATTAAAAAAAAAACAACCTATTATGATAATAAAGGTACTTTAGACAAAGCTGGACCGTTGTGCGAGGAAAATGCATGACTATATGCCTTAAATGTCTCAAGGTCATAACATAACACTGGCTGAGCGCTGCTGTTGTTGTGCTTTATATACTAATATGTATATGTGTAATAAACAGACATTTTTACAATATTCACCTATTACACATTTTTGACGTTATGACGTTATTGGCTTTGGCAATGTTGGTCTTTGTGACATTATTGGTCTTGAGGACATTATTCACAATTAGCCATTCTGACATTATTTGCCTCCACGAGCGCGTAATTGATATAACAGATGGGATGATCCTGGGGCTAGATGGCTTCAAATTAGATGTTTTTCACAAACAATTCCAGCCTGGAATGGTAAACGTAAGCTAATGATGCCATTCCAGCGTCGTTTAGAGAGCTAACCAATAACCGGAATTCGCCCAGACTGAGAGTCACGGGTGACGGACCCAGACGAACTGGCAAAGCGATGGAAGTTCACCGCTGATAACCGCAGGGAGAATGGATTCCACATCGTCATGCTTTGTGTCTTTATGTTCCAAAAATGTAGGCTACCATCATGATACACCGAACGTCATTTTATGAGATTTTTCTTTACAATTTTCAACCCGGTTCTCTCTGCATATATTCAATTTTGATCGTTAGATTTATATATGTATTTATTTAAATATATTTTTATTTTCATATTTTCCGCACCTTAAATGAATATCAAAATGAACACGATTTCTCCAACCAAGAGAATCAGTAGAACTTTGCATTTGCATTTGCATTTGATTTTATAATCAAAATTAAAATTTCCTTCCGGCAATAAATAAATATTCATAATGCCCTGGGAAAAATAATAAAAAATCTGGTGTTAAAATGGAATTGGATGTAAAATTTGACAGCACCAGTCAAGCGCTGCTCCCAGCGTTCACTCAACCAAAGGCAACAGATGTGAGAGGAAATGGCGGTAACGCGCGAGTACAGCCCATATACTTGTCATGGACAAAAAACAGCTTCTAATAGCTCCTCGCGCACAAAGACTCCGTGGCGCGCCTTTCGTGATCCCGTGAATCGTAATCGTTTCAGTCCAAATGATATAGAAATGTATTTGTTTTGTTGAATTTCATCTCGCGTGGCTTTTATTCTAGGTGGTCCAGGAGTGATGTGTCGAGGTTATGGCACATTGAACAATCGACACTGTGATATTGTGTATAGGCGCTGAGCAGATCGCGGCCTTATGCACGTTTTCTATTGCCCCGCTCCCTGTTGAATTGTGCGCTTTAAAAGAGTTTGATAGAGATTTAAATATTAGCCAAATGATTCCTCCTGATAGAGTAAATGTGTAAGGTCTCTAGCGATTGTAGCGCCACTTGGCCCTGAAGTGTTACGGCTAAACACCCTTTGATATTCGGGGAATTTATATAGTATGATCTGTTTTCTTCTCGATATGGAACACGTGGCATCATACAGCACGTTTCATCCACCGCACGTGCCGCCTCACGATATATGATGTACCGACACTAACGAAAATAACAGACAAGGTATTGTAGCATGTTGTTCGCCATAATCTCGATACGGTGCTTTGCATGGGGATTTAGGCAACTCTAACTGCTGTGTGAAAGAATTGTTTCCTTTCTTCACAGCTGCAAATGTCAAACATCTCAATGAAAATAATACAACGACCACATTTTTACTATGCTAATACCTTTGACGTCAAATACAGCCTACAGTTCTATAACACAATGGAATAAAAGCGGATTCACAGATGTCATCTAAAGTAATAATTTGGCCAATTTTTCAAATTTACAAATCCTTTTGTCACAGAATTACTTTTCCTGCGATAAAGAATAAGTATGTATGCTTTGGGTCTTAAAAAGAATAAGAGTGCGATATATAAGAGAGCATACAATCATTAAATCATTAAAATATATCGCTCGTGAGCCAATTCACCTGATTCACCTTTTTCTGATGCGCAAAACCTTTCCCTCAGTTAAATTCCACAACTTCTGTAACATCAACATAATAAGCATCATCATCTCGTCAACAAGAATATTGTGTGAATCAAACTTTGTTACTTACAGTCGGAAGACGATTCGGAAAGCTTTATGATGAAATACATGCAAAAGAATTGTTCATGCAACATATTCGTACTTGGAGAAGTATACGTGAACTCCAGATTTTCAATTTTCTATTGAGACCAATAATATCGTTAGCCCACATAGGTTGTCTCCCTTCTCCTTCAGATCATTCTCCAGGCACAATAAAAGGAAAATATTTTACTTTTTATCAAAGTACGAATGCAGAAATCAACTATAAAGTCACAATGTATAGATAGAAAACAGAGACTTGCACTAAATGGGAATGTTTAGGGTAAACTTTTTACCAGACCAATATAATTCACCAATATTATGGCATTCAGGTTCATGCGCGGAGAACACTATGCAAATCTTTACGGA
The DNA here is from genome assembly GCF_032854445.1 of Liolophura sinensis. NCBI lineage: Eukaryota > Metazoa > Mollusca > Polyplacophora > Chitonida > Chitonidae > Liolophura > Liolophura sinensis. Next base: position 65,424,380 of record NC_088300.1, read on the forward strand.
AGCTACTGCACCTCGCCAGGTGCATGACAATACTCCCCACTTAAAGCTGCATCTAAGCTACCGGGAACTGGACTTCTCAGTGGTTATAGGTTAGGATATAGTTAAAGACGTACATCATACTGACTAAAACCAGAGCAGCGACGACAGTGTGATAGCTGGTCACACTCAACTGGTAAATTACGGCCTCCTGTAAATTTAAATCAGTTAACTCTTTATGCAAAAGTAACATACAACAGGAGACTGCGAGAGGCCAAAAGCTGGCTTGACTAAGCCACATCCACTATAAAGTGCAGTGAAACTGAGCAAAATATTTTGCAAAATATTTTGCACTACAAAACACTTGCCCAGTACCATAAGATATGTGTGAATAATGCTTTTCTCAAGCTCACGATATTTCTGGCAGTTCATCTTTAAGACTAAATCCCATAAAGAGATCATTTGGGCTTTTGGAGATCGATTTTAATTGTTGTGACATCCAGCCAAATCTATCGTACATAAAACATTGGAAGATGTTTGTAGCTATATATTATCAAGGCAGGGTTAGATCGACAAAGGGTCAGGGGACGAGACAAAACAGCTTGTCATGAGTTCTTTTACTTACCTCGTGCATGAAATAACAACAGTTTTGCATCATGGGGATAATTATGTCTTTCTTTTTCACTGTGTGACTCGCTCCTCGTCCTATTTATCGATATTTAGTGTTGGAAGAAATAAAGGAATGTCACCGGCGCACTTGTTCTGTGTGAGCAGTATGGAGCCGAGATGAACCTCTGCAGCGATCTTGCATCAAAGGGCAAAAAGAAGCCTCTATCAGTGGCGCTTGGTACTTAGTCTTGTCACCGTCAAGTGCTGTGACATTCGACCTAAGCCAAGTATACAATATATCATCTCTCCTATCGAAGAGGACCATGGCGATATTATTGACATCATTCACATTGGCAAGTCTAAGGTATAATCCTGCCGAAAAAGCCCACTGTCCCTCACGTTCCAGGTGGATTTAATTCCAGGTGAAGCCACACACAGTGAAGCGTTAGTTAAGGACTTTTTCTGGACTATAATCCAAATTCATGGCATTAAACAGTTTTGAGTGAGATCTAAGAAATACAACTATACAAATTTACAATTATAACACGGGATAAGAAAACAAAATTAATACCTTTCTTCATCACATTTGAGTTTGGACCAGCCTTTTAAACAATAAACATCCCAGTAATGTAGTTTCAGAGTAGAACTTAATGTATGTATAAATACATTCAACCAAATTTCAATTAAACATTTCCCTGTTATCATTTGTCTTTCCTCAAGAATACTACCTACCTGCATGAGTTTTGTATTATAGAGGATAAATGTGCATGCACGTGCGTGAAAGGTTCTCGCTCGAGTATTAGATTGCAGGGGGTCATCAGCAAATGATTTTGTTTATCATCGGTTAGAATACTGTGCATTACAACAAAATTTGGGACTGTTCCGTTCAATCAATCATATAATCTATTTATTATTTTTCGTCACCAGTTTCAAAACGCGTTAGAAATCGAGATGTTTTATCTTAGATTTGCTTGTCTGAAACGGCCGATGAATATATGGTGCAACTTTGATTGAAATGTAGGCCTACACTGCACAGAGCTTAACTGTCTTTTTTTTTCTTAACATTGTGTAAATAACGTTTGTGTAGAAAAAGCTATGTTTTGACTGATGTTGTAATTCTAATGGTGTAAATGTAATTCAAGAAAAGTTATCACCAATTCCCACGGTTATACTCTTTACAACACACAAATATACAAACAACAACCAAGGAAATAACAACAACCAGTGAGAGTAAAGTGTTCATTTGTATGGGAAAATCGGACAGGGATTCCCCTCAGTATTAAGCCACGTTATCTGGCGTAGGGGATCAGACAAAAGTTATAGACGAAACAGTAACGTACACATTATACCAATGATTGGCTTCCTGGTGCTCGATTTAACCTGCTCCGAGACGCATGTCTGGTTTTACAGGTAAAGCGTTGACAAAGAAAAAAGAATAGTTACATAACTATCAAGCGCGGAAACTGCTAAAGAGTAATAATCACCAGCGCCGATCTTTCTCATTCACTAAACGGTGTACTGATAATCAGCTAGCAATCCATACATAGCAAAAAGCTGTCGAAGATATATATCCACCGTCACTAGATATATTGAGGGGTCCTGTCTCTGGTGTGGAATAGCAATAGCACAGCAATTGTTAGATTCTGTGTGTTATGTGTGTTATGCGTGGGAAGGTCTGTCGACAACCTGCGGATGGCTGTGGTTCCCCCCGGGCTCTGCTCGGTTACCTCCCGCCATAATGCTGGCCGTCTTCGTAAAGGTGAAATATTTAGGAGTTCTTGCGTCTTTTCAACATTATAAACGACTGATAACTGCTTCTTTTGCATGATTCTGGCCTCATTTCGTGCTTAAAATACTTTTTTAGTTCTGGTGGTTTTGTATTGAGCATCGTTTTGAGAATTGGCCTCACGACTATTGACCTGGGACGTCCATTTTCTTTGCCGGCTTGTTTACGCATGTCTGTTTCGTCGCAATGATTTCTACGAACGCAAGTATGTGTTCACAGTTGACGTCAAGAGCTATTCCAACATTCAGTGTCGTGATCAGAGTTGGAAAAACTTCCTATGACATCGAAGGCCCTAAACTCCGAAAGTATGGCCCATAGATCCCAACTTAAAATTCAAATGTTTTAACGCCTTTAACTCTATTTAAAAAATGGAGAAAAAAAATAAATGAAACCATATTTATGCATAGTTTTATGTGGTCTATTTAGTGATGCCTACCTCGATATTTTTCCTTTAAAGAGCTTTTGATTCAGCTTGCATGTATAGATCACCCAGAGCGTTCAAGTTCTGCAGCCGCCTGAATACATGCAGTATTTACAAACTTGATTGCTGAACTTACCATTGAAATAATAAAAAAAAACTTTTGTTACAGGCCAATGTTTTTGTGTTGTCTCGGAATGGGTGTCTTAATTGTAGACACGTAAGACAATCCTCTGCACTAACATAGGTGTGGCTCTTCATAGACAGCGCCTGCGCAGCAGACTCTGTAGGTCGTGAACGAGACTGAGCCCACATCTCTTCAGCTTTCTCCCCGGAAGTGGTACGCAGGAAGCCTTGGTGAGGCGATTATGCACGCGGCAATATCCCTTCGTCTACATATAACAAGCGGACCTAACTGTTTACCCGCAAGCGTTCTTAATTTATCCACTAATACTCGTGCGATATCTTGGGTTCCGACTACCTGGCTTTGGTATTGCCTTTAAACAAAGAATGCCATATGTTGGGTTAATTAGAAATCTGTCGTGTTCTTATAGAGGCTCATACATTTAACCGCTAATCGTTATCAGTGCAGCGTTTGGGAAGTCAGTATGGCAACGTTAAACTAAAATAAAACACCGATAACATGACGCTTAGGTCATTTTACCAAAATAAAACTGCGTGGCCATGGTTTCGTGAGCGGAACGAATGCTCTTTCTTCACAGAAAAAATGTCAGAAAGCAGCCATTTATATAGCTACTTATTTCACAGTATGTTCGAAACTAGTTTCCTCATAAAAAAATGAAATGTGTAAACTCTTTATGTAAAGATTCAATATCAGTGACAATTACAATACTGTAGTTATATACATAATTAGCCTATGTTTGGTAGTACACTTCTGCTACACATATACTTAAAATTATCTGATCTGTACGTTTGACTTTGCTGTTATTAGAACCTTAAAGGTAGGAGCATTTCTTTCCTATGATCGATTCGAGCCACTAGCAACGTCTTTCACGTGTTCAACTGGCGCAACACCAGAATAAATCTTGGAATTGTTTTCCTGTGCAACGCTCAAGTGTTCCTCAAACACATCCCACTCAGGACCTGACTGGCGGCAGAAGGGATAGCGGATCTACATGGCCGGAAGGTCCCTGCCTACATCTGCCGGGAGGAAGTCAAATTACACAGGACCACATCCACGACGATCTGTCAAAGTTTGTTACCTTTTTGTCGACTCCTGCAGGCCCATGCGCACCTTTATCGATCACCTTAAGTGCCACAATGAGTATAATTCAAATCTCTTTCCATACTTTATTTATGTCATCGTTAAGCACGCTAGTAATTGAGCCTGAGATGAATGTGCGAGCTGTCTACGGCGAAGCATTGGACTTAATTGTTGACGTCGAGTCAGGCAGGTTCGAAGACGTGCATGAGCTTTGTTTTTGGCATATTTGGACCCTTTTATATTTCTTCCATAAGGACTTGTGAGATCAAAATTGAAGTCAAAGGAAAGTGTGCCTCAGGGTTTTGCAGCCAGCGTATGTAGCTTTACAGTGGTCTGTCCTTTAAAAGGCATACCTGACGTGCGTGAAACCCTTGAAGAGAGTTGCCCATGATGGTCCGGTTACAGTTCTTGACATCTCGAGCATCGGCACAGCCAAACCCTCCTCCACACACACACCTAGCTGATCTTTAATCATATCGTATAGATCTGCAGCTCGCATGTCTGAGATAATGTACCTTAAATAGAAAAGTTCGTACTTAAAATCTGAATGACAACGGCTTGGCCAATCGGTTGAGGAAAAAAAGTATCTACCGTTAAATGAAGGATTCGTCAACATGCATTAAGTCATTAGTGTGGCTTTGTTGTAGCCGACGACAGGTGAGTAGCAGAGATCGATCCGTGAACAAATCGCCGCCGGGGCCGCTAAATTGAGCTTCTATGAAATCTAAATGTTCTCCAAACAGAGAGAAACTTTTCATATTGTAACCTATACCCGGCTTTCTGGTAGGCTGTCAGGGACATCGTGGCAAAAGAAAGGAAAATCCATTTTGTGCCGGGACATACGTATATGCGTGTATTTGTTCAAAGCGTTTGTGTACCTGCGTGGATGAATTAGAAAGCATTTAGTAACTGGGGTCAGAGAGACAAAAGCCAGTGAGCAGAGAGAAAGAGTGTACCTGAGAAAACTAATCCGCTAATAAAGTTGCTGTTTACCAGGATGTCGCTGTCTCTTGTTAAAGAAAGCCTTGTCTGTGTCACAGTATACAAGGAGGAGCTATGCGCCATGACATTTGACCTTCTTTGATTTCTACATCAATACTAACTCCTTCACAAAAGAGCTCCAGTTTCCATTAGATGCTGTTGATTTACCTCATGTATCTGATCTCCTTTGTTACAGTTGTGTCGCGTCTTCCCATAAACTTTTAAAAATACTAACAAATTCTCTTTTCCTCCAATTAATGTTTGAACATCAATCACTGCATTTCAAGAACTTTATTTATCATGAAAAATATTGCTTTTTTCACAGTATACTTTTCTAGGTGAATTATGTTGTTGTATAAGAGGCTATGTCATTGAATTATGTATATGCTTTTATATTAATCGACGGAAATATTGGATTGGTCTATGTTTTCCAGTGTTTCACTACATACTTGTTCACCATTGTAACTGTTATAACAATAACACCAACAGCAACGCCCGTAGATGAGGACAGAGAGCAATGCAGAGCGGTGCAATATGGTACAGTCTTCATACAGCGATAGGGATTAGTTTCCTTCGCTTCCTTCTCTTCTTTGCGCGTAAATGTCATCAAAAGTGAAATGCACCATTTTATTTCACTTTCTTTGGGCTTTTTTCTATTCGCAAAACGGCTTCAGCAATACTCACAATTATTCCAATCCGACGCGAACCAAATGTTCACTAGGCTTCTTTTAGAGGCATTTAGGAGCTGGGGTGGTATAGATTGACAGACATTACTTATGGATAACAACTCCTGGATTTATTGTGTTGGTGACGTTTGGATATAGGTTCTTACATCGTTATTAAACCATATGAACATACAGTCAATCCAAATATACACTATTCTACTTGGCTATCATGACAAATTGTCATGATTAGCCGGTAAAATCGGGCCTCTATGTTAGTTTAGCTTCGTTAGGGTTTTGTTCAAACTGTGCGCTGGGAGCGAAAGAAAAATGCGGTATTGTCAACTGCTACAATATATTTACTAAACGCCACTGGAATTACTCACAAATGCTGTGTTGTCATCACATTTAATAAACACCTACACGAAAACAGTGCAAGGGAACCGAACCGTGGGACTCCAGCAGAGTTCACCAGCAGAATCCTGGTTTACACAGGCGTATAAAACCATAACTTAATGCTTAAGGATAGTCCTTTGGTAAATGCCGCAAAACCATAAACAACCCGGCAGTCTCCTGACCAGCAAGCGAGATGAATTTTATTTTGACAGCTTTAGTTATCTTTCGTGCCTATATCAAGAAGTACTGCAGCGTTGGTAACATATACACGTCTGTTCACCTCTGCATGGCATTTGCATTGGTAAGACACTGAATATCCAGAAGCATATGAATGTTGGTAAAATATATCTTCCCTTCTGACCTTTGCATTTGAAAGATCTTGTTCATTTTAGGATTTCAAGATATCATCGTGATAAAAGTAAATGCAAACCGTTTCCCTTGAGCACGTTCGGAGAGTTGGAGAGCTGATGTGTTACAATTAGTGGAAAATGTTGTCTCAGGGGAGGTAACTTATGTTTCTACCTATCTAGTTTTCACACATAGCGTAATCCTATATGGCGATGAAACTCCAACGGCAAAATGGACCAAATACGAAACGACTTTCTAATAAACGTCAGTACTTTGTGAATACGTCATTCTGTGATTCTTTGTTAAGGTCACATGTTTTTTTTTTCATTGCCTAATGGTACAAAGTCCTATCTTACACGGGCAAATTTTCCACATGAATTGCAATGCATTAGTGCAATGCATTGGACCCTATCTTAACCAAAAACGACAATAGGCTCCAGCCATTTAGCTTTCGGACAAAGTGAATAATTTTGATATGGTAAGTTCCATAGTGTCATAGTTGTAAAACGATTACAGGTTGTCGGTGAAATCGGACGTCTTGTTAATGTACAGCAGACAGAGGTTTATTCAAATTTTTAAATATGCTTAATTGGTAGTAAACAGAAGCAACCACACCAGTGTCATAGTTGTAAAACGATTACAGGTTGTCGGTGAAATCGGAAGTCTTCTTAATTTACAGCAGATAGAATTTTATTCAAATTTTTAAATATGCTTAATCGGCACTGGTCTAGAATGAGGTCTACTCAAAATTTGCTGTGTTGTCATCTTGTAACCTAACGGTAAGAGGAACAATTAGGAAGAAATTGCTCACTAGACAGCTTTGATTCCGGTTTCATTATGTAAGTGCAAATATAGTTATGAAAAAAGAATAAAATGTAACTAGAACTGCATGCAGTTATACGGCTTCCAAGCGGTCTGTAGGCCTACACACTGTTTTTAGGGTTTGCTCCAGTGCGAATTTGTTTCATGCCCTCTCCACGACATTTGAAACTATCAATTCTATGCTCTGAAGACCCCAGGTTTTCTGATACGAGTGAAAACTGACGTAATCCGTGTAAGACAATGAACTCTGCGTACCAGCAAAATATCTCGGCAAACGAGAACAAATTTTCAACTGGAGGTTTGCCTTCATTAACATATAGGGCCTACAAAACTTACACAAAAGCAGTTTGCCTATTACCAAGTCTCGGATTTCCAACGAAATAAAAACTACATCAGCAATACCTGGCGTCAGGATTTCCCGTAAGTAAGCTATAAATGGTCCCGTTTCGTTCAGTCACAGTAAAGTTTACAACCGCCTTTCCGTTTCGTTCAGTCACAGTAAGTTTACAACAGTCTTCCCGTTCCGTTCAGTTACAGTAAAGTTTACAACAGTCTTCCCGTTTGGCAGTTCAGTTTTAGATGGTGTTAACTAGCCATGTGAATCAGATTTGTGAGCTCTTTCAGCAGAGGTGGTAGACGGAAGGCTACGGGCCCCTGCATGAAGAGGGCATCTATCTCAGACTACGGCAATGTACCAGTCATAAAGCAGTATAATGTCGATGGTATGATAAAACAAACAACCGTTCTTAAATTAAGTATAGACAAGGTAAATACCCCTAACTGCAGTATCAGCTATACAAGCTAATACAACTGACAGTGATGTAACCTCGCACTCCGAACAGAAGTCCACACTTCTGTTTTAAAACAGGTTATATTTGGGTTGAGAATATAGTTAAGCCCAATCATAACCATTTCGGATACTGAAGAACTTAGGTTAGGGAACAATGACATAAGCGCTATGGGTGAGAGCTCTAAGCATAGTTTCATGAGTGAAAAACAGTGAATATAACAAGTTTTTTTAACGCATTTTTAAAAAAATGTAGGTCTGTAGTTGATCTTTCTGATGACCTATGTTCAGCTTCACAAAATGACATAAAACAAATATTATGCGAGCTTTAATTGCAATTTACAGGAAAACTGCCCATCGTAGGAAAAGGATACAACCAGACTCGTCTTCAGCAGGACAGACTACAACTAACTGCTATCTAGGTGTTTCCGTAGTCAAAGAAAAAAAGACGTGTTTTTTTTTTTTAAATTTCAGTATTTCTCCAATCTGGCGGCTTAGTGAGTCACATATGGGTAAAGTTTTATGTACCAACACATACCTCAAGCGATTTGGTGATGGACTTTCTGAGAAATTGACAGGTGCGACAAGAACAGTGGGCTTCCAAAGCCTAACAATACCACGGCATGGGTAGTAAAACCAGACCAGTGCCACCTGGAAGAGTTGGCAACGGGCGAAATCTGCTCTCTTGTCAATTTACCTCAGTTAGTTTTTTATTCTAATAATTCATGTAAAAATGTTTAAACTGTAGCACCACGAATCAAGCACAGTGTGGTAAATATGCAGTGATGTTAACTGCAAGTTATTAGATATCATTACTCTAGAATTACTCAGAACTTACTCATCACATTTAACAAACAATCACATGAAAACATATACGAAAATCTTAGAGTAGAAAAATACTGATACTTTTACATATGATGTCAATTGTTATTTTTAAGGAGACCTCTGATTTATATATTTATTTATTTGTATTTTGTTTTGCGCCGAACTCAAGAATATGTCACTTATACATAATATTTGTCGGCGGCCAGCATTATGGTGGGATGAAATGGGGTAGAACCGTAGAAAAACCATGTTATGGCCCCGAAAATATTACAGCCATTTCGATCAACTTGGTCGTTTTAGTCTCATTTTCTACTATAAGGTTTCAGGTTTCATCATCCTGTCCGTGATTTCTTCAGTGTTTCCACAGATACGGGTTGAGTATGAAATGTTATGGGACATGCAACCGTCAACGAATCTAATGTTCCGGGTCACCAATCGTAAAGCCAATTCTGAAAACGACGCTTAATCCAAACCACCACATATTACACCCACATATTAAGTACGAAATTACGACGGAATCATACAAAGAGAAGCAGTCAACCGCTTGCAGTGAGTATGGAAAGACGCTTGTAGAAACAATGCGCAGCATTTATTTTTAATAGCCACTGGTAATTGGCACATACGATGATAAGATATATACTATATCCTAATAAGATGACCGTTAAATACCCGCAGCCAAAACATTTATAACCAAAATGCCTTGATTGGGAATGCAGAAAAAGGTTAAATGAAAACAAGATTTTGTTGAACAGATGATTGTATACTTCGTGCCGGAGAATGGTACATGATTCGTTATTGAACGGTTGGCTTCTGGGCGTCACGTGCAGAAGGTATGTATAAGCCTGCGACATTTCATTCTAGATGACCTTCGTCGAGATGTTTAACCTTGGAATTTGTTTGATGTTGGTTTTTAAGGACACCAATAATAAATACCACGACAATTGCAATTAATATCTTATATAAGCTTTTGATCAACAGTTACTGTGTGCCCAAGGAGGGCCAAGGCGAACAATTATTCTGAAGTCAGATTTTATATTGTAGCAATTAAATTCTGGCCTCGAAGATCAAAAGCAAGGTATATGTTAAAATACACTGATACGAAACATGGACTTAAGCGCGACATTTAACTGTTATTGGAATATAAATGTAAAGGAAATACGATTTTGTAAAGCAGTTAGCAGGAGTGCTGCTGGCCAAAACTATTCCGGTGCTGCTAAATCAAAACATAAAAGTACATAAGCCTTCTAATTATGCAAAATTATTATGACCTGTTGTATATCTTAAGCGGGCGATGATTTGGCTCAGAGACACAGGCCATTCTAATTTTTCATGTACTAAGTTAATCATGTTAGATGTCACGTCTTTGAACGAAAATTGGCTTATGTATTTATTTATTTATCTATGTAATTCGTGCTTGACAATGTACCCAAGGTTTTCGAATGATATCAAGACGAATGAGTGCATGGGGATATCACATAAACGCACTTAATCGAAAGGCAAATAAAAACACGCCATCACATTGGTACATAGCTAGTAAACTTGTAGCAGCGGCCACTCGGACACCAAGGGTACTTTGTAACGATAACCTTAAGTACTCTATTATTATGATGTTTTATTGGACAGCATTTTGCGATGTGTGTATAAAAAGTGGATTCAATGCACGATGAGATAGATATTTCCGTTTAAATCAATATGAATACACTGGTCCTAGGTTAAAAAATTCCTATCTGCTTTTCTAAACCATAATATTGATTGGTTGGTTGTTCAAATTGTTTGAGGTTTGTTTTAAGGTGCGTTCAACATTATTTTAGTCTCTTTGTTGCCGGTCGATCCCATGCATTGTTCACATATTGATGCTATGCCGAAGATATGTTACGTAGATGCCGCATCACCGCATTTTACCCCGCCTGCCGACCAGCATAACTTATCCACTTATATGGTGAGCTCCAAGCTCAATACCAATATTACCAAATTGCCTTAACTGGACATGACCCAGTTGGGAATGAACCCGGGCCTTCCGCTTGCGATGCTAGGTGGCCTATGCAGGTTTGACACTCTGTATGCTTAGACATGGATAGTTTGCCTCTAGATATATTCTTGGGAAAATTAATGGTTGTTTCCAAGGACATTAAATTTGTTAGTTCCTTATTTGCAAATGTTGCCCTGCAGTAAAAACGTCGTTTTATAGGGAGCTCAGTTGGTCCTTGAGCAGTTTAACGTTGGTCTCCACAACACGTAGGCAGAAAGTAAAACATTGCCAAGAGCTGGAGAACGCATAATAAGAGAACATTTTCCTCTGAAGGGGAAATCTGAGTGAAATGTAATATATTTATCTTCGTATTCCATTGGTGTTTTAACGCCGTGCTCAAGAACTTTTCATTTATACGATAGCGGTCAGAATTAAGGTAGGATAAATCAGAATATACAGCGTAAACTACCGTTCCGCGCCATCTGCCGGACAATCCTCCTGATTTAAAGTCATTGCCGAACTAATGATGAACTGTTATTGTCTGAAAATAAAAATTAAGTATTAAACAGTTGGGAAAATTAAGCCGATACACTCATCACTGCAATGGGAACACTTAAGGCCATATATCTTGAAGGCTTTTACCCCTACAGCAAGATGATGTCATATGCCAGTGTATACTGCGCATAAGGTAAGACCACGTATAGACTATAGAAAATGTTAGACTACTGGGTGATAAATGGTTACAAATACATACAGGCAAATAGGCAACTACACAGGCAAATATATACTTTGTGCAATTTTACTTGTGGCGTTAGAAATGGAGTTATCTAGTACAGGAAAGTCATTTATGCTGGATTTTAGTGCAATATACCGGACAAAACGCAGCTTATGGTGATAGTAAAATTCACAAGTATGTTGGATACTTTGAACATTTTAAGCGAATTTAGTGTCCTGAGGGTCATGGTCACTTCCAAATTTCGTGATGGGGGAGCCAACAGCTTCAAAACGCAGTTATTTAAATAATGTACATAACCAATCGTTCTTTTCGGCAACCATTTTGTGTGTGTCTGTTTCACAATCTGATTTGGAAAATAACTTTTGGCAATAAGCTGATTTAAGTTCTGTTTCCCTTCTTGACTGATGCAGCCATTATTTACCCCAAACACACTCACAGACCGGAAGTTACAATGCTCCATGAGATTGGAAACATTAAACTTATACCGTCACAGAATTACCAACACCTCGTTTTTTAAACTTGAAATTTGCTTTTCTTCTTGGTAAATTACAAATGTAATAAAATACTAGGCTATACTTACAGATGAATATTTTTATAGGTCAATGGAATTTTATTTAAAAAAAAAACAACTGATTTTTCTGATCTGTTCTAAAAATTGTAAACAGTTGATCACGGTTTTTGTTTACACACTCGGTGGTTTTAACACATTCATTAAAGGTGCTTAATTAAGTTAATTAATGTAGTGATGGTATTTGATAATTTTGGCTCTCTCTGTGCAAAAACATATTTAGCATCTAAACATGTCAAAGGAAACCAGTCTATCTACAATGAATAATGAAGACAAACTTAGGAAACAAATGAAATATATTTATTTTCATCTCATATTCACATTCTGTGGTTCACAGCGGCCGACAATAATACAGCGTGTAGAAATGAACATTTAGATAATAGAAAAACCGATTTATAACTTTGCATATAATATACAAAAGGTAAGCCTGGATTTACTTGATCTTTTACAGGATAGAACACTTATACTGATGGTGACTCATACTAAGTTACATACAAAAAGCAAAAAGCAAAAGAATTTTGTTTCATGCTTAAAAAAATGTGAAAACCTGCTTTAAGACAAGTTCAGGGTACAATATAACAGACTTTATAGTAACAACAAAATACTTTAATCATAAAAAGCAGTGTTCAGTTTTAAAAAAGTGAATGTATTTTCAGGTATACAAACAGCTAAGTTCAAAATCTAAACAAAAACAGCCAGTTCTCACAGAAGGCAGTATAGTGGATGATGGTCCATAACACATACCACCACAGAAATAAATGCACAACTGTTATAAATTTTGGGTATTGATGTCTGATTAAATAAAAAATTTACAACGATTAATACAAGTCAATTTTAAAATAACTGGCCATAAAATAAATGTTTTGTTTTATGTCTATCAATTTCCCTGTTTACTGTATATTTTTATAAGTTAAAAATATTTTTAAAAAAGTATCTTAGTGAAAAGAGAATTTATCATCAGGAAAAGCCATCTTTAAAAAAAACAAAAAGCTAGTAGCATTTTGGGTATGATATTGATCAAACAAGTAATACACCATTAATAAAAGTTGTAAGGAAAAGTCATTTCCTGTATGCACCCCGCCCCAAGGCATGTAGCAGATGTCCATCTATCAAAACAACATGATGTAATGGGCTTTTTTGTCAGCTCTGTAAGCCAGCTTTCCTCACCCTAGAGCATCAAAAACACAAATGTTTAAACTAGTTATCATATTAGCTAGAATGTTCGTTTTACAGAAAGGGAAGAATATCAAATCATAAACACATAAGGAAAACAACATTACAAAACAGATACACTACTTTAGGTGTTGGTGAAGAACTACACATTTCACAATGAAAGTTTTACAAACTTTAATGGCAATACCTACGTCTGTTTCTGCTATTAGCTCTGACTCCTGCTTCTACTATGTGGCGAACTTCACCGGCAATCACGACCTGCTCAGCTTTGTTCATACTACTCTATCACTGTTGTGTTACTTCAAGGCCACTTTCCACTTCATACACCTATTAATACAGAAACAAAAGGTCAAGGTCAAGGTAGGTAATCATTATGGTAAATGTCTACTTGTAATAATGTGTCAGAGTAATTTATTTTAGCATTAAAAAACACTAGGACACAGAAAACAATGTCCATCTGTGAGGATATTAAACAACCAAAACAGTGACAAAAGTGTTTATTAAAACTACCGAGAAAACAGCAATGCGTCCTTCACTCTGATGGGTGCCATAATATAAGAATAATGTGACAAGCTGAAACACTTGAGCTTTGGAATGAAAACAGCTATTTTTTCCACAATCCATCATTTAGAACTGTTCATAAATTGACACGTGTAACTACGCCCATAGAAGTGTATTACATAATACTACGGAAACATTTCAAACCACTAATCTAGTTAAGAACATATATAATAACAGAATTCAGATACTCACTTCATTGCCTCTGTCAGTGTGATCAGATCAAAAGGTAGGTAAAGTTTCCGTAGCACTGTTGCCCATCTGTGCCCCCACGACATCATTGTTTAGGTTAGGATTCAGCAGGTGAAATTCCATTTTAACCAGCAAACATGCAACACAATGTTACAGAATGTAATAGATATGTTTCCATCAGTGTCAAGGAATACTGTTATGTTATTAAATTGTTTTCATTTGCAGTTTTGATATAGGTTCTCCGTGCCAGTTACATTGTAATTAAAGACAATGTATCCTCTTAACACATTATGTGGAATGTATTTCTTATTAAGTGGGTTTTTTTCATTTGTGTTGACCCACAGTAATTCTAATTAAATAATTTTTTAAATTTCCCTTCTACAAACTACTTACTACTTAAGTAAGCCAGGCATATATAGAAAACATCTCCACAGAGCTGGGTGTAATGACAACTGACACACGTACATGACCATCAAATACAAACACCTTTAAAGAATGTTTATTTGTTTGTTTGGTATAAATGTGTTTGTAATTTATCAACTGTAGGCGCAGAAAGCCAAATAGTAAGCATTGAAAAAGAAGAGTTGATCACATGCAGGTGGCAAAATTCGTGGCCACAATCAAGCAGGCAAAGTCTGAAAGGCGATTAATAAAAATGTAATCAACCGCTTGATATAAATGTTTACAGAAGTTCGGAGTTATTATTTGAAGCAGCAACTAAAAGGACAGATCTGTACTAAACACTGTTTTCTTCTTCGGGATTCGTAGATTACAATAACAACCCGTCCTTTTTGGCTGGAGAAGTGAAGACCATTTACCATTTCATGTTTCCCTTATGCACCATTTAACAGCAGTTTTTCATCAACGATGATATCACCACCTGTTGTCTTTCGATGTCATGTTGTAGAAAACTGAGAAATAAGGTAAAGGCTAACTGAAGAGAGCAGTACAATAAGACGTTCTATGTAAGCGCCCGATCTAGCGCCGCTAAAAGATTGGTGAGCAAAGGGCAAGGGTCACTGACATCCAAGCCGCGATACCACATGGACGTGTTGTTATAGATTAGATAACATCTCTTATGGTCTCTGGAAATGAAGAATTGAGTCGTAGGGTAGCGGCCAAGGGACGGAGGAATAGAGAGAATACTTTTTTTTACAATATATTCGACCGGATCCGAGGCTAAAACCACACACATAAAACATCAGCGAGAATTTTGACGAAGCTATTTATTTCTTTACTCAAGAATATTTCACTTATACGACGGCGGCCAGCATTATGGTGGGAGGAAACCGGACAGAGCCAGGGGGAAAAACACGACTATCCACAGTTGCTGGCCGACCTTCCCATGTACGGCATGAGTTGGACTTGAACTCACAACAGACGAAGCTATCCTGCACTCATTTACATATAGGCCTGGAATGCTAGTCTGTGTGACATATGACCTATATGGCCTATTCATGTAATATTATCTCTAAAATCACAATTTAGTGCCCCAATTTTTTTCATTCTAAATTAATTCTAAAATTTGTGCGCCTATTGTGCTGGTCTTCCATCCCTTGCGGAATTATGGTCAATAGACAGTTAAGTGAGAACTTTGTCACAAATAATTGTAGGCTACATGTACATGTCAACCATTCATCCCTAAACGTATTTAACCCTGAACATATTTAGCGGTCAACAAGCTTAGGGATGCACTTAGATAAAAGCCGAAGCCAACTGTAAGTTTAGATTCTAAATACGTACATGTTTGGATGTCAGATTGGTTAGGAGAGCAAACGTTAAAGACACTTAACACGTTCGCACATCCAACATGTTTAGGTCAGTCCTGCTGTAGCGAAGGACGCATTTCCTAACATGCTTAGTACACAACATGTTAACGGGACGTTTAATTTCTAAATGCTAGTTTTTGCGTCATGGTTTAATGAAAAATTACAAGACTAAAGCATAAACACTAAAAGCAGAACTGCAACGTGGCTTTTTTTAAGATACAATTTTTCTCTGCTGTGCCTTTTCCACTTAAGAAACCGGAAGCGCAGGCGTTTGATTTGCATTTACCTAATTTTTACCTAATGCTGTGCTGTAGAATTCTTTACTTAAGTGATGGTTGTCACTTCTTATGGATGCAGGAAATTGGAGCGCCCGGAGTAAACTATATAGGCCTTAGGCAAGATACTGACAAGCATACCAACATCTTACTTACAAACGTAATATCGGTGGAAGACAAGTGGTCTTTATTGAACCTTAGATTACCCACAGTACCACTGTATGAGCACTGCCGCAGGCGTTTGATAGCGTTTTCCTGACAAGCTAGTTTTGGGATTTAATACTTCTGTAATTGACACAGAAGGCTAGGCGTGTTATGTAAACTATATAATCAAGGCCCAACGGCACATTGCCGTTTTAAATTTTTAAAGAAAGATGAAAGGTCTCACAAGGGTAATCTGGTTGAGCTTCGGTGAGTGCAATATTTCTGTCAGTGCCTTGGCTATATACGTGGTTTAAAACCATCCAGTCAATCATATATACTGTTTTATGAGATGGAGCCAGCATTGAAGATATATCTTTTGCAATATGTGAGCAAAGTTTTATGTAAAATGATAGATTCATTCTTTGATGGGCCTCAAATTCAGGACGACAATATTTGTATGGTCACAAGAGAATATACTATACAAAGTTAGAAATTTTAGAAATTGCAAAGCTGTGCATGACTCCTAATAAAACTATACAAGAGTAAAATCCGACGACTCAGACTTTATCACACTCAAGATGTCTTCTACGGCTAGAACGATTCATTCAAGTTATGAGGAACAGAAAATTAAATACAAATGACGGCTATATAGTGCACATGCGTGTCTGTATGTGCCTCTTTTTCATATGTTTTCAGAGTGAGGCTATATAATAGCATTGCTGTAAGTATCCGAATGAGCATTTCAGGAGTCTCGCGATTTCACGCAGGCTTAGGTGAGATAAAATGGATGCTCTGGCAAACTAACGCGGCTAAAAAACGTGATTGTACGTTAGTGCTAATATTTTCGTCAACCCGACAGACACGGTTACGCAAGATGTATATTCAGTCTAGCAATTACGGTAAAACGAAGCCTTCTAGCAACGTTAATTTGCGATAGTCTCCGCCTTGTCTCGCCCCGCGTGGGATGACGAGGCTCCTGACATGCCGATTAGACTTATATAAACGATTCATACGTTACTTCTTCATCGTACAAAAACTGATGACAATTCATTAGAACTTATATCTGCATTGCCTAAATGACAAACTGTACAAAGTTATCCCGGCTCAACAGAGGTGAACAGCAGCTATACGTTTCTGCAGTTATAACAGATTGGGAATGGGATTCAAACCGATCACGTCAATAGCTATGGAAGTGCAAGGACGGCTTAATTCCGTAGTACAATCTCGATTTAGCAGAATTACAGCTTTTATGTGTGACGTTGACAAAATTCAGTAATATTTTTCTATACGGGATGGACCAAGGACTATGTGTTACACAAGTGTCAGTGGGAGTTATGGTAGGTTGTAAAAAAAGGTGTACAGACAAGCCGTGTTCTTATCGCCGGAGGGTCGATGTGATTTACACCCACAGGTAAAACGACGGTATGCAAACAGAGGCATCTGTCATGTAGCGGTGAGGCGCGCGGGTTAATCGTCGCTGGTTATCACCTTATCTGGCGGGGACGGCTCGGCTGCAGACAAACGGCCTCCCCACCAGGGGGACTGCGGCTGTCAGAACGCCTCCCTCCAGCTGAGCGATATACAGCGTCTTGGAATTGTGAGATTTGATAATCACTATCATTTCTCGTCAATGTCTCCGTGAGTAAATACGAGGAGAAATGATAAATCACCGTCGGTGTCATATTTACAGCCGGATTTGATCAACATATCCGAGAACGACAAACTTTTACACGATAAGGAGATTCATCCTAGTCTAGTCTCTTTCATATCCCACGAGTAAAAGGTGGATACACCTTCAGTCTGTGAAACCAGTTGTAGCTGGAGACGGAACTGAACTAAGAGCTATTCGTTGAGTTTCTTACAGGACATATTAAGTATATTGCAAGTTTATTTACTGCTGTGTCAAGGAAGCATATTTAGTCACTAATACATATAATTGTTGTACAAAATGCCTAAATTCTGAAACTAAAATAAAATAAGTAAATAAAATACATAAATTTATTGTAATACATATCATAAATAATAAACGCAGAACTTTATTTTGCAGACTGTTTTGTCACTGTGTTACCTTTTGTAACATGGCACCAAAGCAATGAGTCATTTATAAAATACCCCTAAGCATTGTAAGTAAGAGTCAGCGGTTGCACCTTCACTCAAATTAATGTACTTTTTAAAACTCAGAAAGGTTAAATGAAGATATCTGCCTCTCATGAAATGGAAGGTCAGCAGTAGCCTGCGGATGGTCTGATGCTTCCCCCTGGCTCTCCTAGGTTTCCTCCTACCATTATATTGGTCGTAAAAGTGAAATATTCTGGAGTACGGCGAGAAACACCAATCAAATAAATAATATAAAAAGTGATAGGATTTGTCGGCTACAGAAAGGCGAAGACTTCATCCCGCCCACGTACCCATTTTCCCTATTACTTTGCATATGTATTCGTCAAAAACTTAAGAAAACTGCATGTAAGTTGGATAATTTTGAATGTTGCAAACACATATGCGTCAGTCCTTTTTATATTGACTTCTTACCTCCGTGGCTGAAGAAGTAAATCGCTCGAATCTATTTAACTCATTACTTGTTCCTCTTAATTCTGGACGGTTTACATATCACAATGTGTTAATCATAATGTATGTATCAATATTAACTACAAGGATTAACTGTCAATTTTACCAGACCTTGGGAACGATGTACTTAGTCTACAGTAAATAAATTCTTTAATGTGTTAAATAATCAGTGCTCCGCTAAAGGAATAAAGGGAATGCTGGAATCCAGAAACAACACAAACCCTGCATGTCTATCTGGAGAACTGGATGTCTTATAAAGTCTACGCCAAACAAGGCAATACATGTATTATAATTTTCCCCAGATATTTCTACACAGAGATAGCTCAGGTAATTCGCTGACTCGTTGCAACTGTCAGGCCATTGACCAATGAGGCTGTATAGTCGAATCAAGCTCTTTCTGGTAAAGCTGTGACCTTAAGTCAGGATATGTGTTAGGCGTCTGTCGAGGGGCGGTAGTTTGTTGCGGGCATTCCGTTTTTTTTTTTTTTTGTTTTTTTTTTTCACAAACCTAGCTGACTGCCGTCATATATGGGAAAACATTCTTGTATACGGCGCTATTCTGAATCAAAGAAAAACGTGTAAACAAGTAAGTAACCAGAGAATCGCAATAACAAATGCATCATTGCTCAGCGCAAATGTCTGTCTTATCTTTGAAGGATATACTAGTATTTCACATATGCCTAAATAACAAAAATAAAAAATCATATGTTATTGTGTCAACCGAGGTTCTATGACTATATTTTCTCCGTCACATCATTGTCAGCTTGGTACCCGAAAAACCACCTTTCAGAAGCATTCAGCCTCGAAATTCAGAATTACAAACAGGATTTAGTGGTCACGGACATGTAGTTTTGAGCGCTAATCTTCGACGGATTGGATTCGAAGACAGGATCTATTGGTCATGGACCTGAGGTTTTGAGTGCTAATCTTCGACGGATTAGATTCGAACACAGGACCTATTGTTCATGGGCCTGTAATTTTCAGTGCTAATCTTCGACGGATTGGATTTGAGCGCAAGATCTGTTGGCCATGGGCCTTTGATTTTGAGCGCTAATCATCGACGGACTGGATTCGAACACAAAATCTTAATGGTCATGCATGGACCTATGATTTTGAGTGCTAATCTTTGACGGAATGGATTCGAGCGCAGGATGTTATTGGTCATGCACGAACCTGTGACTTTGAGTGCTAATCTTCGACGGATTGGATTTGAGCGCAAGATCTGTTGGCCATGGACCTGTGATTTTGAGAGCTAATCTTCGACGGATTGGATTCGAGCGCAAGATGTTATTGGTCATGCACGAACTTGTGACTTTGAGCGCTAATCTTCGACGAATTGGATTCGAACACAGGATCTATTGGTCATGGACCTGTGGTTTTGAGTGCTAATCTTCGACGGATTGGATTCGAACACAGGATCTATTGGTCATGGACCTGAGGTTTTGAGTGCTAATCTTCGACGGACTGGATTCAAACACAAGATTTATTGGTCATGGACCTGTGTTTTTGAACGCTAATCTTCGACGGAACGGATTCAAACACAGGATCTATTGGTCACTGACCTGTGGTTTTGAGCGGTAATCTTCGACGGATTTGATTCAAACGCAGGATCTATTGGTCATAGATCTGTGGTTTTGAGTGCTAATCTTCGACACCTTAGAATAATGAGCGGGGAGTATTTCTGATTATGAGAAAAGGGTGACGAGGAACTTTTCTTAGCGCAGTCTCAGTGTAATGCTAAATCAATAATGCTAAATCAATAATACTGATGATTTCGTGTCGTTGCTTATCGCTTTGTTATACATATGCTGCTGATATTTTTGTCGAAACTGTCAGTGTGATTTGTCCACATAAATCCTGCGTTTTCGAAACCTGATTCATATATACGCTGTATATATTGCATTGTTATATTGGCAATAGGGATACTCACAAACTAAGGGTTTTTTTTATTTGTGCCTGCATGTTAGTGGATGTTTTGGATAAAGCCTTTAAAATGCATTCTCTCGGTGAGGTCAGCAATCCATGTAAGCAAGTATATGTTAGGTGCTTTTGAAAAACATTTAAGTGCACAATTGTTAAAATATATTTTGTTTTGCTTCTTTGTTGTAGGTTTTAAAATAAAGATCTGGGCTACTACTAGCTTTGTAAGTGGAAGGACATATTCCCGAAAGAAATTCAGATTTTTTGAGGTGGTTCATCTAAATACAAAATGAGTTGAGTTTGAGGTCTAACTAAACGCCATAGGCCTACTTTTTTTTTTCGAAAAGTGTCAATTAAGTTTTTGGCAAACTATCCGACCGACAAGATAAAATGCAAATGATGCAATAGTTCTCAACGATGTGTACGGCAGAAATGAAGTAATATGTAGAGCATAGAGCAGCTTGCATCGCAGGTTTCGTGATTACACCCCATTTTCATGTCTGACATTTAAAGTTCTCTGAACACCTCCCATCATGTACACTACAGGTGGCGGAACCAGGGCAGGTAAATCAGCCAAAAAGTTAATAATCAGCCAAAAAGTCAACCTTCAACCATGTTTCTAAATATAGCGACTTGAGCAAGTGTACGAGTCGAAGGGAATTCCCGAATAAAACTGAACATTCGACTTTCCACTCAGAGTCAGATACATGTCATTAGACATATGGAAGTCTGGACTGTTTAGATTCAGTGAAACATTTTGAACACACTCAAACTTGGACAAACTTGAACAATCAGTTGTTCGTCCATCTTGTAACCTTTCACCAGCAGCGACCAATCAAAGCATAGGTAACAAATGAGTCAACCAGTGAACTAGGGAACGAAAGAAGACTATCAAGAATTCAATCAGTCACATGAGGGTCGGATATGTGTATATGTTTGAAGTACCTTGGCGACGACACCTCTACCTTAAAACAAGAATAAAGATGACGAATTTGCGCCCAAAAGCTGCAACGCATGCGCATTTCAAATATGCATCCTGCGCTCAAGAACAAGAAAAGCAATAACAACAACGATAACGTCGTCCTCTTATATATCTACTCATTGCAGTTAAAAAGGGGAAAAACAGCCGCCACAAGAAATAAGAGATTCTCAAAAATGTACTCAGAAATTATGCGGTTTCATTGTTTCATTTAATCGAATTTTTGTACGGATTTAATTTTGTCGACTTTAATAATTGACATACGATGCGCATTTTTATCCTTGAATGATGTCCTTGAATACATCAACCATGAAGCGAGGTCCGTTACTCTTCGAAAGTTGTTCAAAGTGTTTTAACAGCCATTGTAATGCAAAGTTTCAAACTCTTTGCTGCCAAAGCTATTTGCTCGTAATCTTCAGTATTCCAGTAGCGTTCTCCCCTTGCCAAGATCCTGTTCCGGGTGCTGACATACTTTCTTTATTTGAACAAAATAGTTTTGCAGTTACAACAGCGACTACACTCGCCTGTGCAATCTATTGTGGTCTTCGTTATCCTCTTCGGTCGTTGTAACCTTTGATTGTTTTGTGGCTAAAGGCCTTGTGCTCGTGTATTTGGCATCTCGTCAAGCTCCAAAGGGACACCCAACAGATTGCTCTTCTGCTGTCCATGAGGCGCCATGAATATTCTAATGGTTGTAAAACCAGTGTAAACCCCAAAATGCAAACACATATAAAAACTCTTTGTAAAGTTCTTCCGTGATTGGACACATGTTGCGAAGGCCTTTTGCGCGCTTGTGCTAACCATATAAAAACGTTCTAGGCCGAGGCGATCTTATATAAATATTTGACTACAGCTGTCGTTGGAGGAATTACGCCAATCCGGTGGACGGTTAACGGTATTGATGGTGTCCCCGGCGATGTGCCGTCCCCATCCCTAGCTCGTATATCCGGCGAACTGTTGGCCGACAGATGGGCAAAGGCAGCGAAGCTTTTAGTAGGAGCGTGTGTCGTACGGAGAATGTTTGCTTTGCTAAATACAACATGACGTGTAGTAGCGCTGACAACGACGAGATGCTGAAAAACGGTCATAACGCAATCTGTGCCGAGATTTATTGCTGGGCCATTCAATCGTTTAGACAGCAGACGGGGGAGCTTCGTCTAACACCTATATTATACAGGTGTAAAAACAAAAGGATTTGCTATCTGGGACATGAACTATAATAATGTGTGATGTGAATGAACACAAAGACATATGAAGGCTGGACGTTCATATGACAACTGAACCCTCATAAAGCCACTAATTTAAACCTCGTTTTTATAATATATAGGTAAAATTTCAATATACGATCGATCGATAGACGATAAAAATTGACAACGATTTCTTCTGGGTACAATACACACCGGATTTCTTTGGTCATTCGAGGTGAATATTATTTTAGGAAATGTTTTATTATTTTTGCTGACGTGTACTGAACGGCTGAAGATTCGCACAAGGATTCTGAGCCAGGGACCTACATTTTCACTCATTGAAAAGGTGAATGAGAACTGTTTGGGTAATACTGCCACACAGATATTTTAGGCTGTTGATACCCTATAAATTACCCAGCAATGTTAGTTTAATATATCAGAATTTTGTCTGTTTTTGACAGAACTGAAAACATTTTGCCAGTGTTACATCCCACCCCCTTGGACGTTATCACGGTAACAAAACGATATAACTTCACTTCTAGCAATCACAGCTCAGAAAAAATGGTGGTCATGCTAGGTTGATATTTTGATATGTTGTCGACAGAAAAGTGCAAGGTGCATGTGTTGGTATGGCAATATACCACGCGAAAGTTAGGGATGTATATTTTTCAGATCGACGTTGAAAATTTACTGCATAAACAGTAAGGAAAATCATTGCGCCCGTGGAACCTATAGCTTAGGAGAACAGAGGCAAATAAAGACATGCTAAGATATGGCATTAAGCGTCAACCAAATAATTGAATGAATAAATAAATAAATGGATATTTTTTTCCGACATAACATGAAAATTGCTAACTTGTTTTCTTTTTGGGAATCTAATTTTTGTCACGAAGGTAATGCTGATTTTGAATCAAAATCCTCCGGAATATACCTGAACTGTAAAATTAAAAATTATAAAGTTATGCATGCGTCTTGCAAATGGATTCCACCATTAATTTGTACAAGCCCGCTGTAGCTCACAATTGTCAAACCACGGTAACACATAACGATTTACCTACTGTCTTTATATCATGACATCATATGCGAGAGAAGGTTGTGCATTTATCTAGCAGGAGGATTGAGATAAAATGATACTTTGTGTCAACATATTTATTGTTTGACCTCCTCCCCGTTGTTATTTATTCCAATTAGCAGTCGTTGGTCTGTTCTGCACGTTCGCTGCCACGACTACAGGAAATGGAGACGCTACAGTATGGATGGTCGTGATCAGAGCGGAGTTAGCGTCCTCGATAGACAACAAAATGGCGCTCATCGACAATTAGAGCCATTTTAGTTACTTGTAGCGAGTTTTCGATCCTCCTCGTTTGACAAAGAAAGGTAAATAACTGGCCATTGCCTGATAATGGTTCTAGTCAAGACGGATTAGGCATATGTTGTGTTTACCTGAGAAGTCAAAGCGCGGTCTATACTTACAAAACTAAGTTTCCATCTCAGCCCAACAGCCAACGGAAAAAGAAGAAAGAATAGAACGCATTTTTGGATTCCATTAGCGACAGTTGTCAATTAAACTCGTCAATATAGACCATGCTGTGGGCACAGTTGGGCATGCCGCCAACCACTCATATTTGTTTTGAGCACAGTCCAGATTATGTGATCATCATAAGTACTTAGCTTCTTCCCTTTGATAATAGGCAAAAGCGTCCACTCCCATGCACTATAACCCATGCTTATGCATTCATTACCTTGACTTCTTTGAAATCCTGTCTTGTGAACCTGCTATTATGCAACTAGACAAATCTTTTTTCTAAACATGACCTTTGATTTGTTTGATTATAAACATCCAGTATTAAGTTATAAATGTCAGTAACGAATTGTTGTAAAAAAAAAAAACACACACACACACACAACCGCGTTATTCACAACAAAACAGACTTATACAGTTCTCTTCCCGCCGTTACACTGAAGGCCAGTGAGAAAAGATTGATAATATATGATATAAGCATAACCCGAGCTCCATATGTAATATTATCTATACAAAGCATTTGACAAAGGCAGATACAGGCGTCATATAATACTATATGCTTGATATAGTCTCCAGGAATAAGGATCGTTACAAAACGACTGTTTGCTGTAAATCTTTTGAAGTCCACCGACTACATCTAAATGTAAGTGTTTGCTATGACTGCAAATGATTAACATAGAAAAAATAGAGAGATAAGTAGCAATCCTTTGAACAATAGATATCTTCAAAATTATGAAGGTTCATGTAGTCTGACGAAGTATCAGTAAGTGGGAACCTCGTCAGAGGTAAGGCGCGAGACCCTGACAATGGACGAATCACACAAAACACGAGTTCAACCCCAGTATTGAACTGCTAAAATTTGTAGATTCTGATGTTTCGTGGCAATTAATTTGTGACATTAGGGGGGTCATTGACGTCATGGGATCGGTTGTATCGTGGTGCGTTCGTTAGGAAATTCGTCAGTAACTTGCCAAAGGTGAGTGGTT